>NW_027514808.1:0-121391 GCF_048772815.1 Callospermophilus lateralis | reverse complement strand
CTGAGTTCCAGTTAGACTTTTTAGTGAATTTGTGTTTTCACTGGTAAATAGATCCTGTAGCGTAATACGGTATCTTGGTGCCTTTTCGTATCTCCCCAGTTCACAGAGCGTGGAACGTGTTGGTCCTAACGAAAAGTATTATGGTGTTAAATTTCTTTGTATTCAGATCAGAATTTTTAAAATGTCATTCTTAGATAGGACTATTTTCCTCTAGTCATTAAGCAATTTCAGAAGTGTTTCAACTGCACTATTGAGAAAATCCAGCCTTGATGAGGAATTTTACTTAAATTTTTTCATTTTGATATAGGCTGTTAAAAAACAAAACAGTTGACTCAGGAGAAGGGAAGTAGATATCCTTTGGGGCCTGTGGAAAGCCAGTCCCCTTCTAGGAGAGCCCTGTCTACAAATGACCATTTACTTACCAGGACAACTCCTTCAGTGCTAGACAAAACCAAAGTGCAGTGTCAGCCTGCTCAGATGTGACATTCAGAGAAATGAAAGCAGCAAGTCGCGAGAGTGCCTAGAGGGCCACAGGAAAAGTTGCAGTGCTGCTCGGGCTTTTGAAACGGAGGCAGAAAGGCACTGAACAGGTTGACCTTGGACAACTTGATCAGAGTTTTAGGATCACATGCTATAGTCCAGATTCTGCTGGTGTCCTTCTGATGAGCCGACCTCGCTAGACCTCTCTGAGCTTCCATTTACCATCTCTGTAAGCAGGGCTTGTAAAACTTACCCCATTGTCTGTCAAGTATGTTAAATAAGATAAAGATATGAAGGTCCAGGAACATAGTAGTTACCAGTAAGAGCCACTCCACCAGCTCTATCCACCCTAATTAACTTAGGGTTTTAAGGTCCTAAAATATTAGACACCCTATCTGCATAAAAGTTGTCTTTATAGGTTGTAGGTTTCTATTACTCCATCATTTTCTTCTTTAAAATGTAAAATAACACTGTCCAAGTTGATTTGTGGTAGCTCATTATAGAGGAGATACTAGTCTTGATTCCCTTTTTTTTTTTTTGTAGGACAGACACAAAATTGGATACATGGCTTATGTCTTTCTTGAAACTAATACCATGTGTGGCATTCCATACTGCTATCTCCATGTGGAATTTCCCTAAGTGGGGGTATTGAGTTCAGTATTTTATAAACTCCACTTGCCTGGAAGAAAATTATTTTAAAAGTCACTTTTTGTCATTTTCCATTAGACACCAATTTCCTAGGCAAAATCAAATGTAGGACACTGTTGAATAAATGAAATAACAGACACATGTCAAGAGGTTAATAACTCCCATTGGCCATTTCTAAAAGGAAGAAAAATCACAGTGTCACTTTCACTCTTGACATTTTGTTCTGTCACCCCTTGAAGTGAACAAAGCATCTTTGTGCATTTCAAAGAGGCCTCCATTTATTTCCTTCCAAAGTTCTCCCGAGTTGTGCCTCTAAATTTCTTGGCTGATGGTGAGCAATGGGAAACCTAAGAAATCTAACTGCAGGGAGGAGCAAAACACATTGCTATTGGCTGTAAACCAGAGGTGTCACCTCCTCCCTGCCCCTCCAACCTCCCTGGGTCTGGTGGCAGTGAAACATCAGAAATGAGAGGGAATTCTCCAGTATGTCAAATCAGTTACACACATTGAGAAATAGAAGCTCGCTACAATATTTGTTCTAAGGGTGGTGTAAAATGATCCCCAATTTCACTGAAATCACAAGGAACCAGCTCTACTCGGTATTCCTGTTTGCCCATGCAGACTCAGGTGCGCAAACCTGCATTTGCATAGCTGGACTCTTGGACCTTCATTTGATACTTGAGTTATGGTTGCTTGTTGTTTCTTTGGTGGTGACTGGAAAGTGATATTTGAAGCCAGCTTCATTTATTATTTTTCCTTCACCACTGTCCACTGGCAGCCACTAATCTACTTTCTTTCTCTATGTACTTGATTCTTCCAGGTACCTCATATAACTGGAATCATACACTATTTCTTTTTTAAAAAATATATCCCTATATACATTTTTTCCACATTTTAATTGGTGCATTATAGTTGTACATAATGGTGGGATTTGTTGTTACACATTCACACATGCACACAATATAACAGTACAATTTGGCCAACAATACTCCCCAATATTCCCACCCTAACCTGGTCTCTTTCCTCTACTGATCTCCTTTTGATTTTCATAAAATCCCTGTCCCCACACACCTTTCTTTTCCTTTTTCCTCTCTAGCTTCCACATATGAGAGAAAACATACAACCCTTAGCCTTCTGTGTCAGGCTTATTTCATTTAACATAATGTTCTCAAGCTCCATCCACTTACCAGTAAATGACATAGTTTCATTCTTCTTTATGGCTAAATAAAACTCCACTGTGTATATAAAACACATTTTCTTTATCCATTCATCTATTGATGGATACCGAGGCTGGTTCCATATTCTGGCTATTGTGAATTGTGCTGCTATAAACATGGGTATGCATATATCACTGTAGTTTGATGACTTTGATTCTTTAGGATAAATACTGAGGAGTGGTATAGCTGGGTCATATGGTAGTCTTAATCCTAGTCTTTTGAGGAATTTCCATAGTGATTTCCATACCAGTTGTACTAATTTACAATCCTACCAACAGTATAAAATCTTCTTTTTTCTCCAACTCCTCTCCAGCACTTATTATTGTTTGTATTCTTGATGGCTGCCATTCTGACTGGAATGAGATAAAATCTCAGTGTAGTTTTAATTTGCATTTCCCTAATTCCTAAGGATGTCAAACATGTTTTTTATAAATTAGTTGGCCATTTCTCCTTTTGAGAAGTGTCTGTTTAATTAATTTCCCCATTTATTGGTTGGGTAAGGTGGGGGTTTTCTGGCTTTATATATATATATATATATATATATATATATATATATATATATATATATATATATATATATTCTATATATATATATATATTGTATATACTCATTCTCTGTTAGAGGAGTAGCTAGCAAAATTTTCTCCCACTCTGTAGGTTCTCTCTCCACATTCTTAATTGTTTACTGTACAGAAGCTTTTTAATTTGTGGAATCACATCCTATTTCTTTTCATACACTATTTCACTTAGCATAATGTCCTCAAGGCTCATTCATGTTGTAACGCAGTTTGAATTTCTTCCTGCGTATGCCTGAATGATATTACATTATATGTATGTAGCACATTTTCTTTATCCAATCATCTGTCAATGGTCTCTGGGTTGACTCCACCTTTAGAATGGTGTATAATACTGCTATAAAGGCGGTTGTACAAATATTTCCTTCAAGTCCCAACTTTCAACTCTTGAATACACACTCAGAAGTAGCATTGTTGGATCATTTGATAATTCTATTTTTAATTTTAATCTTTTAGAGGAATTGCCAGACTCTTTTCCATAGTAGCTGTACATTTTACATTTCCACCAGCCATGCACAAGGGTTCCAATTTTCCCACCTCCTTGCCAACACTTATTTTCTCATTGGTTCGTAATAGCTATCCTGATGAACATGAAGTATAGAGTGAGTGATTATTAATTTAAAAAAACTGATAAATAAATCCAAACTATACACCTTAGAACAATGTTTACTTCACAGCAAAATTGAGTGGAAAGTATAGAAGGTACCATATCCTTGTGTCTGTACACCTGCAACCTTTCCCACCATGAACGCTCTGCACCAGAGTAGTACATTTCTTAAAACCACTGAACCTACACTGATACCTTAGTATCACCCAAAGTCCACAGTTTGCATTAGAGTTCACTCTTAATGCTGTACGTTCCATGGGTTTAGACAAATGTATTCAGTGACAAGTATCCAGTATTGTAGTACTGTACAGAATAGTTTCACCACCTTAAAATTCCTCTGTGCTTTGCCTATTCATCATCCCTCCCACAACCCCTGGGAACCACTGACCTTTTTATATGTTTTTATCCAGTAACTCATAACACATCTTTTTGTATGTTTACTTGCCATCTGACTATCTTCTTTGATTGAGATGCTTTCTTATTGTTGAATTTTAGTGCTTCGTGTATTTGGGGTAATAGTCCTTTACCAGATAGTCTTTTGCAAATATTTTCTCCCAGCCTGTGGCTTATTCTCTCATTCTCTTGAAATTGTGTTTCACAGATAGAAGTTTCTAATTCTAATGAGATGCAACTTATCAATCCATTCTTTCATGGATTGTGCCTTGGATGTTGTATCTAAAAAGTTGTCACCAAGCTGAGTATGTTGTTCAAGATCAGCCTGGGAAACTTAGACCCTGTCTCAAGATAAGATTTTAAAAGGGGTTGAACCATTTGTAGTTCAGTGGTAGAGCTCTTGCCTAGCATGTGTAGAAGCATTGGGTTCAACCATTAGTACTGAAGGAGGTAGGGAGTCATTACTAAGCCCAAGGTCTTCTAGGTTTTCTCCTATATTTTTCTAGGAATTTTAGTTTTGCACTTTACACTTAGGTTTATGATGTATTTTGAGTCAGTTATTGTGACGGGTGAGAGTTTTGTGGCTAGATTATTTTTTTTGCACGTTGATGTCCAGTTATTATTACACCATTTGCTGAAAATACTATCTTTGCCCCATTATATTGTCTTTGCTCCTCTGTTGAAGATCAATTGACTATGTTTATGTGGGTTTAGTTCTGGGCCCCTCTGCTGTACCATGACAACATTGTCTCTCTCTCTCTCTCTCTCTCTCTCTCTCTCTCTCTCTCTCTCTCTCTCTCTCTCCATTATTACACTGTCTTAATTATTGTAACTTTGTGCAAGTCTTCAAGTCTGAAAGTGCCAGTCCTCCTTGTATCCTCCTAGATTATTTTGTTTCTTCTGGATCTTTTCCTTCTCTGTACAAACCATACAATCTATTTGTCAATATCCACAACATAACTTGCTGAGGTTTGATGGAGATAACATTGTATCTGCTGATAAAGCTGAGAAGAAAAGATATCTCAAAAATACTAAGTCTTCCCAACCATAAACATGGACTCTCTGTTTTGTAGTTTTTTCTGGCATCTGTCACCAAAGTTTTGTAGTTTTTCTCATATAGGTATTACATGTGTCTTGTTAGATTTATGCCTAAGTATTTCATTTGCGGGGGGCGGGATGCAAATGGTAATATGTTTTAAATTTGAAATTCCACACATTCACAGCTGGTATCTAGAAAAGTGATTCACTTTTATCTGTAAAATCGGAAAGAACTATAATGCTGATCTCATTAATTGTTGAATTAACGATATCATGCATATGAGGACCCGAGCACTATTCTTTAAACAGGCTAGAAGTTCCATAAATGCTAACTAAAATTATTACAAACCATTTTGAACACCTACTATATGCCAAGCCCTTAATTGAGTCATCTAACTTTGTCTTCAAACTTTTTATCTGTCCCTGATCTTTTTGACTACAAATCCTCAGTATTTGCGAGTATTTAGAAATCATATCTATGGTTCATTCCCAATTCATGGAATATACCTGAGGCAAGTTTAATGCTTCCTTTCTTAAGATTAGGAAACAAAATAGATGTCCATGTACTGTATTTCTTCCCAAATTCCAAAGGACCATCCTAAGCTTTGTGGGCCTTCGGTTTAGCTCACCTAAGACAGAGTTTAGTCAGCATTTCCTGTCAAGGTCTAGATAGTAAAGGTGTTTTTGCTTTACTGGTTCTCTGTCATCCCTACTCACTGTTCTGCACAAAAGCAGCCACAAACAATACGTAAACACGGGATGTAGTTCTGTTCCAGTAAAGCTTTATTTACAAAAATACGTTTTGGACTGTAGTGTGAAGAGGACGACTTGCTCTGCTGTTTAAATCCTAGGTTCCCTCTGGGAAGTACCAAGTCCAGCAGTACTTGCAAATGCTGTGAAGCTACTGGCAAAGAGGAACTGTAAGGCACGCATATGACAGCTGCCTCCAACATGTACAAAGTGCACTCCGTCAAAATCCTGACCATTGCTGATGTCATTCATATCCAAACACTTTCCCATGCATAGGTGAGCCCTGGCCCTGACTTCCTGTGCCAGCCTGACTTTGCAGGAATGATTGGGAATATTTTATAAGCGAGGGCATCCCTCTCTGACCCTTTGGAAGCCAGATACATTCTTTCATTTAATTTCCTCTCCTACCTTCTGACCCCTTTGCCTCATCCATATTAAAAGGCTGGGGTCTCTTCTGTGAAATGGTGGGGATTCACAAACAGGAAAATAAAAAAGACTGGTGACTGTGGAGAGATGGCTCGTCCATCCACTGGTCTCCCTCGCTGCCTATCATGTGCCAGGCACAGTGCTGGACATTAAGAGTGGGCATAGGGGGTGCAGCTATGAATGAGAGGCCATTTCTACCCTTGAGGTACTCCAGGCAGACTTTCTTCCCTAACACCCTTACAGTGTCATCCTTGCAAGGTCCCTGAGGACCTCCAGTTTCCTTAAATTCAAAGGTTGCTGCACAGTACTCACACGACACAACCTATGGCAGCATTTTACACACTGATTTCACCTTCTTTCTTGAGCACTTCCTGTTTGCTCAGGGACTCCAGTGGACCTGGTTCCGCCTTACCTCACTACTCATCTCTTCTTCTGCGGCTGCTAATGGGTCTCCCTCATCCCCAAACTACCAGCACGGGCTTATCCCAGGGCTCAGGCCTTAGACTTCTTTCCACCCTACGCATCCTAGGAAGTGTCAGGTGGTTCAGATCCATCTATATGTAAATGACTCCCCGGTTTTATCCCTCCAGCCTTGACCTCTGCACTGAACTCAAATTCATACCTCCACATAAACTGTTGATGGCTCATCTCAAACCTCACACACACAGAACCTCCTCCTGACTCTCCCCTCCCATCTGCCAGCATGCACTTCCTGGGGCAGCACTGTTCTTTATCTTGCTCAGGCCAAACACATCAGTGTAATGTCTCCTCCTTTACTCTCACATCCCACATTCAATCTACCACCAAATATTGCTGGTTCTATTTTTAAGGGTGAATGGGGGGTCAGAACACATCCTATCACCTTCATACCCCACCTGGCCATTTCTCACCTGGACTATTCCAGTAGTTCTGTGTGTGCTCTTCTGCTTCTCCCTCCACCCACACCCCCACCAGTCTGTTTATAAAATTTGTCTGCTTGAAACCTTTCAAAGGTTCCCACCTCAGAGGACAAGGCTAAGTCTGTACAACATTTCAAGTGATTCTACACAGTTGTCACAGAGTGTCCCACTCTGATGCTGAAGGCTTGTCTCCTTCCTCGGTCTTCAGCCCACCACAGTCCAGCTGCGCCAGCCTTTTTGCTGTCCCCACAAAATGCCACAGGCCCCGTATACCTTAGGATTCTCCTGGGTACTATGGGCTTTGCTGCCCCACTCCCTTCACGTCTCTGCCCATGTCACCTCCCCAGAGAGACCAGCTCTGATTTAACTGTGGAGCAAAATATTCTCATCCCTCTCTTTCCTCCTTCTTCTGTTGTTTCTTTCTATAACATTTATTATCACCTAAGGTTATGTATTTCTCTGACTTCCACCTTAGGCCGGGCACTCTGAATAGAGACTTGTTCAATGTTTGAGCCCCTGAGCTAGACCAATCCTTAAAGATGCTCCATGAAACTTTGAAGAGGGAGGGAGAGAAGGGAGGGGCAGGGAGATAAACAGCATGCTGGAGGAGCTCAGCAGTGCAGTGCAGAGAAGGGTGTTCTGGGACTAAACGCAGGAAGCCCAAGGGATCGCAGCCCTCAGCTGCCTTCACTAGAGAAACACTGCTTTTATCTTTTATATGATGAGCATCAAGATAAATTTTGTTTTGGAGGGAAAGTCCTACCACTTTCTTAAAAATAGTGTTTTAACAGTTCGTTCAAAACAATGATTCTAAGCCATCCATGGTGGCCCTCACCTGTAATCCTACCTATCTGGGAGACCAAGGCAGGAAGGGTGGCAAGATTGAAGCCAGCCTGGGAAAGTTAGGGAGACCCTGACTCGAAATACAATAAAAAGGGCTGGGGGAAAAAAAGGTGGGCTAGGGATGTAGCTCCACAGTAGAGCCCTTGCCTAGCATATGTGAGGCTCTGGGTTCAATCCTCACACCACAAAACAAAACCATCTAAGTCATGGGCAGCACTGGAGGGCTGGGAGCAGGTGAGTGATGTGGTTGTCTGCATATTATGAAGCTGAGGCTGCCAGGAGTATGGCAGTTGGAAGGGTTGAAGCCAGAGCACAGAATCCAACTGGGGGACCATAAAAGGGTCAAGATGGGAGGTGATGACAATGTGAACCTTCAAGTCAGGGGACCAGAGGAGGCTCAGCAAGTTCCCACCTGCTCGTTGATGCTGACAGCGGGATGCTGGTGACATCCTTGGGATGCTTTGGCCCATGCTTTCCCCTACTAGGTGAATAAAATGAATGTGATTGAACTGTACCAAACACAACGCTATTATTACCAAGTATATATCATACAGTATATGTTACTATTACTAAATGCTATGACTGTTATGTATGTATAAGAACTTATCTCCACAGGTAAATGACTATGCATGCAGATTTATGTTGGTTAATTAGATTCACTGAGTCCTTTGGAAGCAGAAGTGAGTAAAAATGAAGGAGTAAATAATTAGGTGTCAAAAAATTAAAAGTACTGTGGAGAAAGAATGGCTTTTACATAGTTTTTTTTTTTTAAATTGCATTTTTAATATGACTGACTTGGAAAGTTTCTCTCAGAAGATGGTGTTGATTGACAGCCTATATAGTTATAAATAACATGGAGTCAATCTGCAAGGAATACATTAAGTGTTCAGGAGAGAGCACATCTGAAAGGGACTGCCAAGGAGTCAGGCAATAGTCTCAGATTGGGCACATCTTTGTCTTGGTGGGGAGTCAATGACCACTGCATGGGATTGAAGTCAGTGGTGTGTAGAAGCAGATGGCCAGAGAATCCTAGTCATTCTGCATCACACTGTTTTGAAATGCCAGCCTCCATCAACAGTAAGACCAGAAGCCATCAGTTAAATGACTGGTCTTATAGGCAGAGCATTCAGCAAACAGTTTATAATCAGAGACAATTAACAAAATCTTCATGAGTGTCTCTTGAATATTAAGATTTCTTAAACTGTGCTTGGTGATTTTTAAAGACACGTTTTATTGTGATATTTTCTAACTAGTAAAATTATATTTATTTAGTCTTAAAAACTTAGAAACTACAGGTAAGCAAATGGAATAACAAAACGGATCTGTTATCCTACCACATTACAATAAACACCGTGGATCTTTTGGATCTGTGAACACATACACACACACACCATTAAAAGACAAACTTTAGACAAATTAAATTGAGCAAAGATTATTTGTGCAAAGAACAATTCACAATTCAGGAAGCACTCTGAATTAGAAAGGGTTCAGGGAGCTCCTCCCAGCAGTGTGAACAGCAAGATTTTAGAGGTTAGAAACAGAAGCAAAGTCGACAAATTACATGATTGACTACAACCAGATATCTGTCTTATATAGGTACCATGGAATAAGTTGGCTATCTGTGATTGACTGAAATGCAGCTGCTTGTTATACTCCTGAGTTAGGTTCTGGCTTGTTTAAATGGTAATAACATTCAGTCAATGTTAGGGTGCAAGTTAGATTGTAGTTTGTTAGGTAGTACCTAGCAGCTTCCTCCAGCTTATTTAGCATATTCACCTTTTGATTTAATTTCTAAAAATAATACTATATTCCCACTGAATTTTGTGATCTACTTTTTCATTTGGTGATATATACATCCTTACAAATCAAATTCTTATGTACAGAATCATTTTGTAAGGCTATGTAGTATTCTATCATATGGAAAGTCTGAGTTAATTTCCATTTCTCCCTCTGTGTGATGATTAGGTTGCTCACCATCTCCTTCTCCATTCTTGTACTTAATACCACAGTGAGTACTCAGCTCTGGTGTTCAGTCAGCTGGAACTGCAACAGTAACACAGCCTGTCCTGTTTCAACTAGGAATTGCCCATCCTAGTCATCAAATATTTTAAGATCCCTAGAAATGTTTTCCTATCAATCCAAGGATTCCTTGGGATTCTTAATTAGAATTATTAAACTATCTAGGTTTGGGTAATTTAATATTTTTAGTTTTTTGCATATTTTGACAAATCAACCTCTAGAAAATAAGTACTAGTTAACACCAGGCTGGACCGTCCAGAAAAAAAATTTTTGAGCTCAAAGAGTCTGGTATATTTGTTCAAGAAGTTTGAAGAAGAAAGAAAGAAATAGTTTAGTTGAAGGCAAATGAAGGTAGATATAGACATAGACACTGACATAGAGTTATATGTAGCATATTAATCAGGGTCCTGGCAAGAAAGGATGGCTTTGTCAGATGAGGCGACTGAGGAAAAGTGTAGTGAAGAGACTATTTAAGAAGCATAGGCACAGCTGAGGACAACCATGGAAATGGAGAAGCTCCCCAGGACTGGTGGCAGTTGGGAATTGTTGCTTTAGGGCTGGTGAACAAGGGCATGGCGCAGCTCCTGGCCCTGGAGAGGGCTGAAGCTATAGTGTAGCTGCAGCCAAGAGCAACAGGAAAGAGTTGTACCCTCCCACTACAGTCTCAGGGACTTCCAAGGCAGCCCAGCAGAGAGGTCACTCAGGGAATAAATCCCCTAAGGTCACTTTCCTCCCAAGGAAAGTGGAGCCTCTGGTCAGGGTAGCCCATGGTCTGCACCCAGCTGGAAGCCAGAGGGAGCCAGTGGCTCCTGATGGGCCTCCCAGGGCACAGAACAGGCTGGACAGGGGCAGGTGAGGAGCCCGGATGTACCAAAGTAAAGGTGTGTAGCAGACACAGCCCTAGATGTAGGCAGAGAGAGCCATTGGTATGTTTTAAACCACAGTCTGAAGACCAAGGGAAGAATGGATTGAAGAAAAAGAGATTAAGGATAGTGAGGCAATTAAATCAAAATTCCAATGAAGTCTGTGCTTGCTGTAGGAGATGCAGGGAGGTATGAGACAGTACACCCCTCCCCTGGGGGCTTCATGAACTAGGTTTCACATTTGCCACCTCTTGCCAGCCACTCCCAGTAAGGCCCGGAGGCTCTCAGCACCACCTGGGAGAGGAACAGACAAAGGGAAGATAAATTGATGGGGAGAAAGGAAGCCAAGTTAATCTTATGTAACTTACATCCTTATGAAAACTCCTTTTGCTTTTATTTTAAGAAGTGCTATTTACGAATTCTCCAGGGGGTTAAAAAGCGGAAGAGATGGGTTTTTGATTCAATGTCAATAGAAAACTCTCTTAGCTCCTGAAATCAATGAGGCTTTTGTTTTGGCTTTCTGTTTTTTCAAAAAAGGCCATCTGTTTTCATAACCATAAATGAGAATCTCTAGCCACCTTTTCCCTTATAACCCTCTGTCTCTTTGCACAAATGACAATATTCCCTTCGTGATTCATTCCTGAAGACATTCTTCTGGGCTAAATTTGGCTGCTAAATTTGTACTTGAGTTTTCACTGGGTCCCACATGATCCTTGCTCAGGCAGCAACTGCACTATTACAGCTTGCATTTCTGGAGCCCCAGATTGTGACACCCATGGGTTGCCAGCGGCTCTGTACCAGGCTTTACACAACTGGTTTCTCCTGTTTCTCAGCGGGTGTTTGAAGTCTTTAAGGAAGCCCCATAAATAGCACCCCTCCCACTACCTGAGTTCTGGACCCCCTGAGAAATAAACAAAGAGTGACAGATGGGGGCCAAAATATCATGTTAATTGTTGATAATGCATAACTATTTTTGGTGTGAGAGCCAGACAGTAATGCTGGATGGGGCAGAGGGAGAACCAGGCCTCAGGAGCAACAAAAGATGTTGCCCATTGCCAAGAAGAGAAGGGTGGGGCTCATATGAGCATGCCCAATTTATTCTTCCTCAGTTTACTACCCATGTAGCTCATTCCTTTATTTATGACTAAAGGGGCAAGGAGAAGCTAGGAGGGACACAAACAGGACTCCCTTTGCATGGAAATTAATGTTAGAAATTAAAATGAAGTTTTCTTCCCAGAGTTGACATGGGTAACACAGAAGCTACCGGGTAACCCTTGAGTAAGCCTAGTCTGTAAGATGTACTAAGGACTTATTGATTTTGTATGCTCATTTATTTAATGAATATTTATTGAGCAAAGATCAAAGGCCATGGTAAGTATTTTAGCTTTTGATTCCCAAAATCATAGAGAGCTGCTAGAAGAGTCTGAGCAAGGGGAAAAACTTGATCAGATTTACATTTAAAAAAAAAAATTACTCTGTTTGCCTTTTGGATAATGGATTATTAGAAGTTTAAAAGTAGGGCAATGGATTAAAAGTTTCTTGCTGCTCTCCAAATGAGAATCAATGATGCTGAATATGAGGGTAAAATTAGAAGAGAAAGACGTAGATGGACACACAGAGCTATAACTTGCAGGTAGAGTTGGCAGCATATGCTGATGGATTGGAGTTGGGGGATAAGCATTAGTAAGGCCTGTATTTTTGTTTGAGAAAATGAATGGATAGAGATAAAGACAGGGAGGGACAGGTTGGGGAACTGGTTGAATAAATGGGTCAGTGAATGAAAGATGGAGCCCGTGGTTAGCAGGTCTCCTTTGGAGGCTATAGTGGGTCACCATTCATCCATGTTTGCCTGAGATAGTTCTCGTTTACACCTGCTGACCCCACATAATTATTAAGAATGCTTCCTCTCACCCTCAAAAGTGACCTGCTTTAGATGATAAAGTACTTGGTCATTCTAGCTTAGAGAGAATTTTAAGGGTGTACAGAATTGTTGGAAAATTGCTTTGAAATGTGGCAAATGCTAGATAAATGGAAAGCATCCATCAGCATTAACTACATTAATGAAGATTTGTCCAAAAGCTGAATCTTCTTTGCTCATTAACTTACACGATCATTTTAGGTTACGCTCCTCTGCGGTCTTGATTCATCTTCCACCCCATGTGGCTCCCACTCTGGAATGGAACTCGGGCTCCCGTGTCTTCCTCTCCTTCTCTCCCCAGGCCCCCACCCAGTTCATGATTTTTAAAACACCATAATAATTGGCCTATGGGGACCCTCTATTTAACAGAGTCTAATGGTTAATGCTTTTTGCAGATCAAAGGCCTCCCTATAGGTACTAACCGTTTACTTCCTGCTTGGCAGCTTCTCCCTGACCAGGTTTTCCCTCAGTCTGGGAAGAAAATCCTCCCTCATCCTGGCTCTCAAAATAATTTGTGAAAATGGAAATATCCACTTTCCCGCTGCCTTCCCTTCTTGAGAATGTCTAAATATACAGTTGTGCCCACTGAGGCTTTAGCATTTCACGCAAATGCCACAGCTCTGAGTGTTTGCTGGGTAAGGCATGTTGATATTTGGAGAGAGACATTTGTGAATACCTGAGTTCCAGCCCCAGTTCTGTCTACCCTGCTAACAAAAATGCTTCCCCTGCTGAGCCTTCTACCTCTTCACTCATAAAATATGGGAAGGGGACTCACTTCTCCAATTGCTTCTACCTTGAACCTTCTGTCCACTAGGTAAAAGGGAAAAGTACCTCAAGTTTCTGATACTGGTGGAGCCAGGGAATTTGTGTCACAGCCCTTTATTTCTCAGGCCAAATTTAAAGTGACTGGAGACTTCACATGGAGATTGATGTGAGGCTCTTTGGTTTTCTTGTGGTCCTTTTTTCTATTTCCCTATCCCCCAACTCATTCTAGAACTGAAGATATTCACATAGCACACACCATAAATTTGGTTTCTCAGACATGCCCCACACCCTGCATTAGTTTGCTGAGGTTGCCACAACAAAGTACCACAAACAGAGAGTTACTTTGAACAAAGCCACTGTCTGAAGGCTTGAAGTCCCAGAGCCGAGGGTCAGCAGGTCAGAGGAAGAATCTGTTCCAGGTTCTCCTTAGCTTCTGGTGGTGAACCTATTACCAGATAAGATTGAATTCTGAGATATCAGGGGTTAGGACTTCAACATTTGGGGTAGATGCCACTCAACCCACAACACCTCCCACATATGGAAAACTCTGGTACTATTTAAGCAGCTCCTTCCATTGCTGCTATTTTGTTTGCCTCACAGGCAGTCACTGATCCACCATGGTCTGTTCAGTGCTGAGATCCTGATGTAGCAAAGTCTTGCTTGCCCAGCTTCCAATCTAAGCCTGAATGACCCTTGCAAGGAGAGGTGTCTTCTTGCCCCTGGTGTTCCCTACTAGACTCTTGAGACCACTGGACCTCCTGAGCAACAGTCTTCTCTAAAAACACCAAAGTCCCAGTGTCTCAAATGCATGCAGAACAGCTAGAAATGGGAACACCATAAAACCACCAAATCTCTTCAGGGGCAAAGATGTCTAGACACCAGAAACACACAGTCCAGTCCATTCTTCATTGGAATAGGAGACAAGTTACATTCCTTTCAATTAATCTTCCCTACCCAAGATGGCTAGAGAGACTTCTACCAGCAAAATGAACCAGTGATAAGTTCTGGGGATATTCTGCTATAATGTAGTCAGAAAATGGTTACTGAGCAGGTACAGTGCTCTGTATGAGTACTGGATACAACGTTGAAGAAGCCAAAGTCCGTGCCCTTAAAGAAATCACAGTGAATGATCAAGGTTTGAAATAATCAATTAACTCCCAATCTGCCTGAGAAGGGCAGTGATTCCCAAGGTCATATAGCTAGTACCTTTCTGAATTAGAACTAGGAACCCTGTCTGCCAGCTCCTTGTTCATGCACACTGTCTATGTGGCTTTCAGCCTGTGGTGTCAGGAGCAGGTTGCATCACGCAGCTCTGAACATACTTCTCCTGCTGGCTGACAAACATCTGCCTTGGCGCTGGTTTGTGACCACAGTGGAATTGGTGGTGGCTTGTGGTTAAGCACTGGTCTCATTATTCTTTGGGGGAGGGGTTCCTAGAGTACAGCCTGACATTGGATCTTGTAAAGAAAACCATCTCTGAAAGCCTGAGCATGACCAGAGATTTGTTAAATTAATAGTCTCTGGGGGAGCTTGAGTTACTGCAGCACAAATGTGCTGATTAAAGAGGCGACTTGCTGGAAGGGGGGGATTCAAGCCCTGGATCTGCAGTCCAGATCTGACACTGGCTCTGAGATGATGGGTAGGTGACTTAACCCCCTTGAGCCTCAGTTCCTTCCCTCTCCTAATCCTCTCGATGCCATGCCCTACTTCCTAGTCTGCAGAGCAGGCAGGCAGCTCTGCTGATCTGTACGAAGCCTGGCTGGGCTCACTCATGCCCCTGAAGTTAGCCTGGGTGTCCCACCATCTTCATTTGCCTGTACCACTTTCAGTTCCAAATTAAGGAAAATACCAGGCCAAAAGGGAATGGCTCGGTCATCCTTTGTCAGCTGGTAGATCAGATGAGGGCTGATCGTCATGTGGGGAAAAGGGGTGAGATGAAAGGGACTGGGCCGTGTGCCCCTTGTCACCCAATAGAGCAGCCTGGGCTTGTTCTGAGGCTGTGTGGAGAGTTCCAAGAGAGCAGGCAAATGTGAGCAAGATCTCTTAAGGCCTAAACTCAGAACTTGGACATCACCAGGGTGGAAACAAGTCATGAGCTTGGCCAGGATTTAATAGGTGGGAAAATAGATTCCACCTCTTATAGGAGGAGCTGCAGAGTCATATTGCAAAGAGGTGTGAATGGAGGAATGGAGGGGAAGAGTGGGGACGACTTTATAATCAGTCTGCTGTAAGCACTAAGAGCATTGTCTTCTGTCGCAGTCAAACAACAGGCACCAAAATGTGACTGTGAACAGACCTCAGTTTTGCCAGACCCCCTCTGTGAGCCATGCTATGTCTTCCTTCTCCTTAGCCCTTGTGATTCCACTAACTGGAGCCCCACTCTTTGCCTGACCAGCTCTTATCCTTGGGAAGACAGTTTTCAATTTCTTCCTCCAGGAAGCCTTGCCCAGATCTCCCCGCCTGGTTTACTGTACCCTCTACCATACCCACGGCCACTTAAGAAGGCTCTGTGCTGCCCTGCATGGCAGCCCCGACCACCAGGTGCTGACACTTGATGTGAGAGTTGCTTGACGTCAGAGATGGTCAGATTTGTTTCTGGGGACAGCACCCACTGAGGGCATGGGGCAGAGCAGGTACTCAGGAGATGGCTGAAGAATGGCTTCAGATCCTGCTGGAATGGGAGCCCCAGAGTCTTTGTTCTGCCCACTCCACCCAGGGCCCAGACCCCATCGCCAAGGTCTGCCTGCAGCAGACGTCAGCATTTCCCTGACGTTGCCTGCAAGGCACAAGACAGTGACCTAACCCTGGCTCCAGCTCAGCAAATCTAAAGAAGCTTTATTTGGTCTTGACACTGTCTAGGGTGAGAATCTGCATGCAATGACAGTAATGATGTGGGGTGTCAGGCTCTGCCTGCTGCGGTGGTATGACTCATTTTTTCCAGAATCTCTGTATGTGCCCAGCATAGGTGCTGAAGCCACTGTGCTGCAGTCCCTGTGGATATAGAAGGAGCCTTGTTGAGAGAGTGAACAGACAGACCTGGGGTCCATAGCCCCCATCCTTAACCCTACCTCAAGTCTCTGTCTGAACCCTTTCCTTCTCCTCCGCCTGTGGCCCCTACCCTTGCTCAGACCCCATCTCCTTTGCCTGGAGCCTTCCTGAGGTCCAAGTTCACTTTCTAAAATGCACAAGAATGTGCAGACCTGGGAGCCATACCACCCAGTGTCTGCTACTCCAGGCTGGGCACCCTGGTAATTTTCTAACCCTTTCTGTTACTCATTGTCTTCTTTTATAATAAGGCATAATGATGGTACTGCATCTCAAGGATGATTTAAGGGCTGGTTGATATGTATAGAGCTCCTATGAGATGATATGTATAGAGCTCCTATGTAGAAAATTCCTGATGCAGAGTTAGTGTTTTATTTATGTTAACCATGATAGCTCCTCCCTGCCTTGGGCCTTTCAATAGGTCCCCATCAACCACAAGATAACGTTAAAGTTCCTTTCACAAAGAGCAGATCTTAGTGCTTCTTCCTGCCTTCTTCTTCTTTTTTATAATACCTTTATTTTATTTATCTTTGTATGGTACTGAGGATCCAACCCAGTGCCACACACATGGCAGACAAGCGCTCTACCACTGAGCCACAACCCTAGCCCTCTTCCTGCCGTCTTTCTGTGAACTCAGATATAATGCTTGGGAGTATGGCAGCCATCTTGCACGGGGGGGGGGGGCGGGGGAGCAGGGGGAGGAATGTTAAGGCAAAGCAGAGCTGGAAAGTAAAAGTCCAAGTCTAGAGACTTGATGACCCTGTTGACAGTTCAGAACTACTTTCTCCTGACCTCTTATTTCATGAAACAAATAAAGGTTCTGTTTATTTAACAGAGTAGTAAGAAGTCCTGGTGTTTATGCCTGACATTCATATGTCACCAATGGCCAGTCCCTGTATCCTCTGCAGCCTCATTCCTGAAATCACACCCCAACTTCCTGTTCCCCGACTTTCTATTCAAGCCCTGCTGAGCTACCGGAATTTCTCCTGCACACAACAGTTTTCAGCTCTTGGCCACTGATCATGCTTTTACTCACGCTCCTTCTGTCTGAAAATTCCACTCACTCCCACCTATTTTCCCACCTGGAAAAACTCCTATTCATTCTTCAAAACCCTGCTCTGATATTCACTCCTCGACGATGATGTAACTGACTTCTGCAACCATTCCAGGTATTATTCCCTACCTACCTATAAAACTGAGCTAGACCAACTGCATGCGATTCCCACTTCTGCCATTTACAGAACTCCAATCACTCTGTGCCTCAGTACCTTCATGAATTAAGTGAAGCAAACCATAGGGTTTTATGAAAAATAAGATAGTGCCCATCATTTATAACAATCAAAAGGAAGCACTTGATAAGCATTGACTGTGGTCATCATTGTCATTCTCACACTTCAGGCCTATAATTCCCACTTACTTATAAAGTTCCAAGGGAAGAGACTATTTGATTCATCCCTGAAGCCCTGCCCTTCGCACAGACCTGGATGTCTATGAGGTTTCCTTACTAATGTAGCCTGAACAAGTGACTTCTGCTCTTTGGGGCTCTGTTTCTGCATCTGCTAAAATGGGTTAATAGCAAAAGATTATTGTGAAAATGAAGTGCAACAGCTAATGGGAGCATCTGGCCAGCCTCTGGTATGCAGTAGATGCTCCATCAATGTCCCTTCCCCTTAGCCTCCCTGCTCCCCTCCATTCATTTGTGCAGCTAGGCCAAGGGGAACTCTGTCCTCCCAAGCCGAGTGCTTCTCCCAATGAATCATGCTGCTGCCAACCCTGGAAGGCCCGGGAGCCCTGCGGGCAGAGCCCATATGTGTGCACGCATGTGCAACGGCTTTCCCTGAAGCACAACTCTGGCCATCAGAGCTGCAGAGTCAGCTGGCCTTGTTTGAGCACAGGCTGCAGATCTCAAGCTGCCTGGGCCTACTTGACCAGGCTGCGTGGCTTAGTACACTGCATGGCAGATGGAGCCGCTGGTGCATGGAGCACCCGTTGGGCTCCAGCCGCTGCCTGGGAGTGTGGAGGGAAAGCTTGCAGGGTCTGTCAGCCAGGGCCAGTGAGAATAGGGCCTGGAAGCCCAACACCCAGACAGGACAAATGACCGAGCATCCAGGGTGCATGAAGGAGGACTCCAAGGGTGGCCTTGGCTTTCCGCTCATCTCTTACACTCAGTTTCCTCACCTCAACATGAAGCAAAGGAAGGGTAAACAAAATATTTTCTGGCAGAGAAGCCAGAAAATAATACCCATTTTCCTGGTCTGAATTCAATATTAATTAAGACACAGAGGAGTCAGATAATAATAATAATAATAATAATAATAATAATAATAATAATAATAACTACAGCAAATACATAGCACTATCACCACTAGTTAAGCATTAACCCTTATTTTGACTAATTGTCAAACTGTTCAAAGCACTGTATAATAGTAGCTAATTTAATTCTCACTGCAATTCTATAGGGAAGGTATTATTATTATTATTATTATTATTATTATTATTATTATTATTATATTAACTCTATAAGCAAGGTACTACCCATTTTCCAGATGAAAATACCAAGGTGCTGAAAACTTAATTAATTTGCCCCACATCTAGTAAATGATAGACAGGATATAATGTGCGGTGGCCAGGCTCTAGAGGCCATGATCTTGACCGCCAATTACAAGAGAACTTTTGATGTGGCTCTATATGTGCAGCCAGAGGGGCTTCCTCACAATTCACCTTGAATTAGATGAACGTGTCCATTGCCCTGGGGAGAGGAGAGGTGTGCTTGCTGTTTGCAATCTGGGGGTGAGCCAGGTCCTGTTCCTTCTCCCACACCGGTCAGTACAATATTTGTCACTCCTCTCAGAGCCTGTGTTGTTTTCTTAGTGCTGCCACAACACACTATCATGAAAGTGGTGATGGAAACGTTCCCACGGTTCTGGAGTCCACAGTCCACAGTGCAGATGTAGCCAGGTGGCTCTGAGGGGGCTCTGAGAGACGGCTCTGCTTCCCTGGTGCCAACTCCCTGGTGCTCCTTGTCTTGCCAATGCATCACTTCCATCTCTGCCTCCATCTTCACACACACCTCTGCTGTGTCTCTTATTCTGTCTCCTAATCCAGAATAACCTCATCGCGATCCTTACTTTACATCTTAATGACATATGTCCAAATAGGGTCACAAACTGAGGTCCCCAGGGGACATAAGTTTTGAGGGGACACTATTCATGAAAATAAGAGCATGAAAAAGAGAAATAAGTAAGCAAGTGAGAGAAGGTGAGTGTGAGTGTATGCCTCTAACAAAAGCAACTCCACCAGGAAACAGGATGCGGGCGAAGGAATATTCTCCTTTGTTAGCAGGTATGGCTGCTTTGGTGATGGTCAGAGCAGCCATGGCCAAAGCATGACACATAGAATCCCAGCTGGGGAACAGAGAAGTGCTGCTTCCCAAGGTTCTTCAGGGACCAGGGCTGCTTCTGTCTTGTTCAACCAGGCTCTAGAATATGCCTACGCAACGGGGGGTGGCTACAGAGGGCCATGCTAACGGGCAGGTGGGAAAAGAGGAAGCGCGGGACATCGACTTCCACTCACACCCAGTGGCCAGAACCTAGGTGGACACACCCCACTGCAGAGAATCCCAGAAATCTAGACTTTGGCTGAGAGGTCATGTGACCAGCTAAACCCCTGGGGATTCAATTTCCAAATGAAAACCAAGGAGACTGAAGCTGAGGGACAACTAGCATGAAGTATGAGAAGCACCTGACACATAAAAAAGGTCAGTTAATGATCATTTCAAGCTTTTGCCATAACATTACTAACCACATCCTCACTGGCCACAAAACCCTATTTTCTCCTCTGACTATGTCACCTGCCACTACAGGCATCCAAGTCCAGGCTGGGGATCTATGCCTCCATAACCCTGAGCCAAGCCACTTCCCTCCAGACTGCTTAACCTGGATTACACATAGGGATTGCTGCTCCCCGTGCTTCCCCCATCTCCAGCTTGGCGCTGAACCCCAGGTCACCACCCAGGTCACCAAGCCCTGCTGACAGGAGCCTCCAAGTGCCCTACATCCTGGGACCTGAACCCCCAGGCACCGCATGTATTCCCCTGCTGCGTGGCCACTTTCCTGTGGGTAGAGGAGTGTGTGGAAAGAATGTTCTGGCATTAAGGGTGAAAGTCAAAACAGCAATCACAAAAACATCTGTTCTTGAGCGGAAAGCATCTCCCCTGCACACCAGGAGACAGGCCCCTGCAGCCAGCTGGGTGCTCCAACGGAAGAGAGTTCTAGGATGCAGGCTAATGGAGCCAGCCATGGGGGCAGCTCTGCTTCCTGGTAGGGTGCTGCTCTGGGGAGTAGGGAGGAAGAAATGTAGATGGCAATGGGGAAAGAATGAGAGAGTGTGTGGAGAAGAGAGGAAGGAAGGCAAGAATGACTCAAAGCCTGAATGAATGAGTAAATGAAGAAAGAAATAAGTAAAGTAAAAAAGAGCCGCTAAGTGAATGAGTGAGTAAATAAACAAAGAGTCTAGTGAGTGGATGAAGGAAGAAGTGTGTGACTTTGAGTAAACAAGTGAGAGAAATTTTGGTAAAGTGAATATGAATGAACTAGTGAATCACTGTAAATGAATGAGTGCATGATGGAGAGATGGAGAATACAGTGAGTGTGTGAGTGAGTGAGCAAGTGTGTGAGAGAGTGAGTGTATGTGTGTGTGAGTGAGCGGGTAAGAGAGTATGTGTGAGTGTGAGTGTGTGAGCAAGTATGTGAGTGAGTGAGTGTGTGTGTGAGTGAGCAAGTGTGTGAGCAAGCATGTGAGTGTGTGAGTGTGTGTGATTGAGTGTGTGAGAGAAAGTTGAGTGAGTGTCTGAGTAGTGTGTGTGTGAGACAGTAAGTAGTGAGTAGTGAGTGAGTGTGTGAGTGTGCGAGTGAATGTTGAGTGAGTGAGCGAGTGGTGTGAGTGTGTGAGCGTGTAAGTCAGTTATTGTATGAGTGAGTGAGTGTCTGAGTAGTGAGTGAGTAGTGAGCAGTGAGTGAGTGAGTGTGTGAACGAGTGAGTGTATGAGTGAACGATCCAGCAGTAGAATTATTCTTTTTTCATGGCATCAAAGCTGGAACAGTGGGGTAGGACTGAGGCTCTAGCTTGGGCCCCCAGCAGGATCCCCCAGGGCTAGGAGGCCCAAGAACAAGCCGAGCTTAGAGAGCCAGCTATGGCTCATCAGAGCTGGAAGAAGTGCTAGAGCATTAGATCCAGCCCACTACCCCACTTCACAGATGGGGAAACCAAGGACAAAAGCAGTGCCGAAAAGTAAGGAAATAAGACATTTGAAAACAGTTATTTTAGGGATGTTGTTTACTTTTTTTAAATTTCAGTTTCCCTAACTTCAAATTACAGAGGTTCATACCTAGTGCATAGGATAAGAAGAAATAAGAAACTGTGCCTAAACTTTTATTTCTTATGGTGTTTGTCTGGTGTTCTGTCAACAGTTTGAACCTGGAAACTGAGGGCAGGATAGACTAGAAAAAGATATAGTAACAAAGAGCCCTCAAACTCAGTAGGGTTGACACGAAGTGAGCAGCCCTTCTACCTTGTAGCGCTACAGCCTTTAAACCCTAGCTTCCAAGGTCTCCACAGCAGAAGACCAGTGTGGGGACTCCTGGTTCCCTGGGCCCAGAGAACACACACATCCGTGCCCTCACGCTTGTGTAAGGAAGGTGGATATCTGACGCATAGAGCGGCAGCTGTGTGGCAGCCAGTCTAATCATCCCTACTATAGTGGAGTTATTTGGGGACCTATAGATGTGAATATCAGAGAAGGAGCTCTTCTCCCTCAATTGGGGACCCACGTAAGTGGCTTCCTCGGTAGCCTGGGGTCATCAAAGACTCCAGATTTTAAGTCAGAGTTGGGGAGTCCAGCACAACCAGCTGTCTCCTGGTTATGTGATCTTAGGCAAATCACTCAACATCTCTGAGCCTTGATTATCTTCTCTTTAATAAAAGGATAATAGCCAAGTGCAGTGGCACTCACCTATAATCAAAGAGCCTTGGAAGGCTGAGGCAGGAGGATTGCAGGTTCAAAGCCAGCCTCAGCAATTTAGTGAGGCCCTAGCTAACTTAGCAAGATGCTGTCTCAAAATAAAAAGAGCCGGGGATGTGGCTCTGTGGTTAATCAGTTAAGCACCCCTGGGTTCAATTCCTGCTACCAAAAAAAAAAAAAAAAGATAATAATTTGTACATATCACAAGTTGTTTGAGGCTCAACTGAGACAAAATGTGTGAAATCAATTTCAGAAGTGCAAACTACAATGAGGAATGACTTTATTCCAATCACCTTCCCAGTTCCTGCTTGCTGAGAAGACACTGTCACAGTCAATGTGTCAAGAGTCTTGAGTCCTTGGAATTTAATCTTGATTGCAACAACAGGAGGGTGCTGATCTCAATCCTGGTTTAGAGATGGGGACCCAGAGTTCCTTGGAGAGAATAAGTAAATTGCTGAGGCCTTGCAGCTGGCATGAGAGAGCCAAGGTCAAACCCTCGTTCTCTCGTGCAAAGCAAGGCAGGACCTTGCCCATGTCTGCAGCTGGTGTGAGGACAACCTTGCAGGGGGAACCATTCTCTCTTCCTTAAAGAACCTGACCACAGTCATCCAGTATAGTCAGAAGGCTGAAGGTTCTAGAGGTTTATTTTATTTGTACAAATGTTACAAAGGTAGAGCTTCTTACTTTGGATTGTGCACATTCTCCAGCAAGTCTCCAGAAAATTCTAAGTAGGGATTTGACAAAGATGCAGAGGAAAACAGCCCAGGCTGCAGCGCCCAGGGTCCCTGGGTCCCACGTGAGTGAGGAACTAACTCTGACAGCAGAGGGAAGCTGCCGGACAGGATAACATAGGCTTTGCTGGTAGAACAAGTGGTGGGATGGGCACTGTGTCTGTCCCCTGGAGCCTGGTCAAGCTAGAACGTGCAGGTCAGGAAGATTTGATGGCAATCTGATTCAGCCACAGCCCCCTGAGTACTTTATGGGTTGCCCACTGGGGTGCCATGAAGAAAATATTCTGCCCCAGACCTCCTGGAATTCACAGTAGTAGAGCCAAGAGAAAAAACCCACTACAACAGCATAGTGGGATTGCAGTAGGAAGCAGGGAACCCTGGGACCCCAGTAGGGGAAGGTCAGGGGGGAGTTTGCAGGAAAGGTGGCTGTGGATTTGTGGGCAAGGTCTTGGGAATAGAAGTTTGCAAACTTCTATTCTAGAGAGGGTGTTTGGGCAGGCACAGCCCGAGCAGAATCAGGGAGAGATGGACAATGCACACTGAAGAAACGCCGAGTAACTGGAGGCAAATCCTGGGGCATCTTTACCACTATACCTCACCCATAGTGGGAACACTGAAAGCATTTGTTGAATGGAGGTATAGAAGACAGAAAGCAAGCGAGAAATCAGGGAGGGTGGGAAGGAGTCGTGGGGCTGGTTGCTGGGGGCAGCCAGTATTTAGAGTCAGGGGAGCAGGTCAAGGGAAAAGTTGGGTCTATGGGGACTGGTGGCCACCTCAGGCCTGGCCTAGCTTGCACACATGTGTCTTCAATCAGTGGGTGAAGAGCTTCTGTCGGAGAGGAGCCTTTTGAATTTGTATCAGAATAAGCCAGCTATGACTTTATCACATGCGTGTGATGTGATCATGTGGATCCCTGTGCTGGGACAGCCCTTAGTGACCATCTACTCCAACCCTCTGTTTTTTGTTGTTGTTTGTTTGTTTTTGTTACCAGGGATTAAACCCAGGGGCTCCTAATCACTGAGCCACATCCCCAGCCCTTTATATTTTTATTTTGAGTCAGGGTCTAAGTTGCTTAGGGTCTTTGCTAAGACTGGCTTAGAACTCATTATTCTTATGCCTCAGCCTCCCAAGCCACGGAGATGACAGGTATGTGCCTCTGCACCCAGCTCAACCTTCTGCTTTCACAAGTGGGGCAACTGAGGCCGAGATAGGAATGGCAGCCTGCCTCACCTGAGTCAGTGAATGGATTTAGAATTCCCATAACACTGTGAAGTCCTGGGTCTGCTTCTCCCCCTGCCGACTACTGGCAGCTCTTCCTGCCCCCCCCTCTGCCTTCAGTTTCCCTCACTGAAATCCGCGCTCTATACGGCCTGCTCAGGTCCTCCCTGCCAACCTGTCTCATTTATTCCATAAGCATCTGCTGAGCATCCCCCCACATCATTCCTGGGGGAGACCAGAGAGAAGGTTCTCCCTCCCACCCAAACCCTCAAACCAGATCACATTATCTCAACCCTTATATACTAAAATATATATATATATATATATATATATATATATATATATATATATGTGTGTGTGTGTGTGTGTGTGTGTGTGTGTGTGTGTGTGTGTGTGTGTGTCTGGCATGCCACCAGACTCTAAGCTCCTTGGGGGCATATTTGATCTTTGTGCTTCCTTAAATTCTTTCTGGAGCAAGGCGGAGAGTCGATGCATAGATTAATTCATGCATTGATTCTTCCCGGTCTGCACCCAGCGCCCCTCGCAGGCAGGCACACCCTGCATGTGCTGTTCACATGGGCCATTGCACAAAGAAGAGAGCTGAGCCAGAAGGGAGGCACAGGTTCTGTGGAGGCTCACAAGACGTGCCCTGAGCCAGTCAGAGGGTAAAAAGGCTTGCAGGAGGAGGTGACCTTCAATGAGTCTTCAAGGATAAGAAGGACTTCTTGGGGAGACGAGGGCCAAGAAGACAAAGAGCTGCATGTCATTTCTGGTCATGCCAGGATCTTCCCTTCAGCTGTCCCCCACTATGACTCCTAGATGGGGTATGCATCACACACAATAGAAACAGCAGCCAGAGGGGAGCCAAGTGCCACATTGTCCCTGCTGACAAGCGCCCAGCAAGTACAACTCTAATATACAGGATTGCTCAGTGAATGCCCGGGAGAAGGACAGCATCTCAGGTCACCTCCCTAGGCTGCCAGTTGGGTGGAGCCAGGCCCCAGGCCATTCCCTGTGGAGCCTGCACAGGACAGTGATCACAGTAGCCCTTGGCGTTGGCTGGGAAGGCTGGTCGTAGCTGCTCGTGCCCCACCATGTGAATCATGCAGGGAAGAACTTAAGAAAGAGGCTTAAAGTTTAGACATGTTTTAAGTTTAATTAGTTCTGTGGTAGGTGACACGTAGATTGCATGAGTGGGGAAGAGATGAATGGAAAGGAAACCGGCAGTGGGGGGTGGTCAGGGAACCCTAGAAATGACCCAGATCCACATCTACATGTTTAAGTCCCAGATTTAAGGGAGAAAAGGAAAGCCAAGAAATTCTTGGAGTAGGAACAAGGAAGGAGAGGAGAGAGAAAGAGGAAGGAAAGAGGGAAGGGACAAGAGGAGGGAAGGGAAGGAGGGAGGGAGGGAGGGAGAAAGGAAGGAAGGGGCAGAAAAGGCAGACTATCAGACTCAGAAACAACCATCAAATATTATTTAAACATCAAATATTATTAAAGGAGAAAAACAGCCAGTTTCCAGAGCACTCCACAGTCTATCTTGATGGGTTGCATTGCTCTGGGGTTAATATGAGGAAATAGCATTCTTAAGAACCCATATTAACCTGTCTGTTGTTCTATGGACTGTGACAGCTGCATTTTACATCTTAATGGCTAACCATTTGTTTCACGCCAAAGAGAGAGAGAGAGAGAGAGAAAATGGCATTTTTTTTAGCCCAAGAAGCCAGGACTCAGGCTGGAAGCTTTGCCCCCAGAAAGAGGTAGTAAAGCAGAATCCCCAAGTCGGCCTCCAGCAGGCCCCATGAGAAGCCCCCATGTGTCCCCTCTGCCACAGACTCAAGCTCTTTCCTTTCCTCCACCCACTCTGGTTTCCTCTTGGCCTTCCTCTGAACTGCTCTGGTCTCTCCTGGGAGACAAGCTACTCGCTTAGGTAATGGCCAAGCCACGGTAGCAAACAGCACGTGGAAGGGCCCAGGAGCAGGGAAAGGACAGGGAGAGCTTGAGGAGGGACACACTGGACCCACCTCAGGAAGCAGGAAGGATTTGGCCTGAACTAAAATATACTTATTCAACATGAATTGACTGAAGCTCTACTATGTATTGTGCACTGGTCTAGAACAGTGACCAAAACAGAAACTGATGAGTGTTCACTGTCCCTGGCTCCCAGAGGACAAAAGTGGGCCTGCCCAAAGGGCTTACATTCAAGCCAGGGAGGGGGACATTGAACATTTGCATAAGGATGAAATCACAGGGCTCTGAAGAATGGACAGTGGAGGAAATGGCCTGGTATGGAGTGCCAGTGTTCCCAGAAAGTGACTCCAAGTCGAGAGCTGGAGGGGGAAGGGATGGGGGAACAGACAGGGAGGTAAGGTCAGTGAGGTAGGGAGGGGCCAAAGCAGAAATAGAATGTTCATTTAAGATCAATGGAAGGCTCTTGAGGGGCTTGAACAGTGGGGAACATAGTCCTTCAGTATTTGGCACAGCCTCCATTTTTCTGGTTGTAAAAGCTACCTGGTGAGGCAGGCGGGCCTGGGATCCTCATCCTGGCCTAACAGACCCGACTGCTAACAGAACAGAATGAGTGACTTACCTAAGATCACTAGAACTGGAAGAGTGAAGATGAGGGCCTGGTCTTCCTTCTGAGGGGCTGGTGAGACAGACTTCATAGACCCTTACCCAGGGTACGCCATGGCACAAAAAGGCAGGGGTGACTTGACATGGCATGGGAAAGGCCCAACCCCGTGCTTGGCACACAATGCCCATGCCCTTTCTCCAGCTGGAGGAAGCATCACCTTGGCCTCACACCCTCCCAGGCCATGTTCATTCAAGCTCCATGTCAGTGGGTGTTTGGGTGGATGATTGACTGGTTTCAGGATGGGTTTGTCAGAGGGGAGGCAAGACCACACTCTTTACAAAAGTCTAAATCCTTTTTCCTAGCCCCAGATTACTCTTCTGAGAAGTCTGCCTCTCCCAGCAGTTGCAGGAAAATGGGGACACTTCCTGTATGTTCAGCCATTCTGCCTCTGGCCCCCACCGCAGTATTCTATAGGTCAGATAAAGTCCTCAACAGAAAGAGCTACTGCAGAAATGTATTCGCTCAATGAGAATCTCCAAAGCTTGAAACACTTTTCATATATTTTTATCATCTAATCCTCATAACAAATTTTAAGGTAGTTACTCATTGTGAACATTTTTTAAAAGGGACTTAGGGGGGTTGTTACACATAGCACACATAACTAGCCAAAACCCAAACATGGGTCCTCTCTGACTCCTGTCAGGTCCCCTCTTAGCTACATAACAGTGTCTCTTTTAGCAACATCCTTTACTGTTGCTGCTCAGAGACATCACAACAAACTTTTCCCCGTGGTGAAGCAAGTGGTAGAAAGCCATCCTGAAGATGGGACCAGTATTCATAGGGAACAGAATCTTCCACAGAATTCATCTATGGCATGTTTTGCCTTGTATGTTTTGCCTATCAATGGGTGGCTTTTTTTTTCACCAATGGTGAATACCTTTGGATTTCCCTGAGCATCCACAGGGTGATTTTGAACATGTGCTGGTCACTGAAACACGAATACGGAGCCTATCTTCCAGTAGTCATATTTGCCAGGGAGCCCAGAGCTCAGAGTTGTAGTCCCTTTACTGTGGCCTGTCCACTGAACATCAGTAGAAGTACACTAGCCAGCATTAAAATTGTGGCCTTGGAAGGGGCAGAAGGAATGTGGCCATCTCCCAGCCTCTTATTTTCCTATTCCACTGGAAGGTCGTGTTCATTTGAGCTTTTAAACCAAAAATAAATTATTGTAATCCATTTGCTAATTATACCATGAGAAGTTCTAGACGCTGTAAATTGCAGCAGTGATATATCTAGATGAAGCTTCTGGGAGATTATTTTTAGTGATTCAGAAAGCACTCGATTTCCTAGAGGCTTCATTTGCAAGTCCTAGGAGGGGACAGAAAAATGCATCTGCAAAGCCCTTCTTGCCCTGGGACTGGGAGCTCTTAGACCTCATGTCCTCTTCTATAGAAGGAGGCAGTTGAGAGACTAGTCTATCTTCAAAGCTCCAACTCTCATGTCTGGACTATGGAAACTAGAATGGGTCCAAACACCTAGCTCACCCTGGAGAGTGCCAGAGGCCACCAGACCATGTCTGTGAGCCGTAGAACAGAGGCCTTTAGAAACCTCAGAAAACATGGTCCCCGTATTCTGATCCTCATCTTTTTGGAGGGTGGAGAGAAAATGGAAGGATTCCATATTTACTTATCACCCTTTTAAAATGTTTTGCCTAACGCACCATCTGGTGCTTTTGTTTGAATGATTTTTTACCCCCCCTCCCCCATTCAAAGCCAATGTCATCTTGTTTCAACAGGTGCTCATTGACATCTCTATGTCTAGCACTAGCCTTCTCTCTACAGATATCTAAGGTGAATTGGACACAACTTCTAGGCCCAAAGAGACCATTGGGAGGTAAAACCTGTGGTGAATGTATTGAAGTGCTTTTAAAACTGCAGTACTAGCCACAGATGATGAAATGATTCATGACAGCCGAGATACCAGATACTTTGGAATGCAGATCCAGGTTCATTTCTGTCTGATAGAGGAGGAAAATCGAAATATTTTAAGGATGTGGAGGCATTTACATTAAGCTTAATGTGTAAATAGGATTTTTGAAAGTGGAGATTGGGTAAGGGACCTAGGCTAGTAACCTTGGAGACTCTCCTGGCCAGATCACACGGACAGCTGTCCTTGACCAATCAGACATTCACAAATGCCAAGCATAGCACAGCCTGTCCCCAAGCACCATGACTTCTTACAAACTTTCTTCAAGTTTAACAGTAGTATGATATACTTTTTAAAAGACTAAACATAAAGAAATCCTTTGGAACAATTGCTTTGTTTGGATGGTTTTAATATTTAGACTTCTGGATAAACATACTTCTGCTGTATTTGTGAGATTCTTGGGTGGGTAGGTGGGTGCATGGTTGGAGGGATAAATGGATGTTTTGTTATTTGGAGAGCTTCCATGGCCAGGAAGCACTCACTGGGCTTATGAAGAGCTTTATGGGAAGAGGGACATCAGAACTGAGCCTTAAGCAATGAGTACACAGTGTGGACAGAGGCCTTCTGCTCAGAGGGAAGCAAGATGGAAGCAGGAAGTGCCTGGTGCTGGGGGAGGATGGTGAGTCACAGAAGCCAGGATCTGGGAGGGAAGCATGAGGAAGCGCAGTGGCTGAGTACCCGTGCTCTGAATTAAATGCATTGTAGTTCGGATCCCAGCTCTGCCACAGGGTAGCTGAGTGATCCTGGGCAAATTATATAACTCTTCTAAGCTTCTATTTTCTCATCTGTAAAACAGATATATTAATAGTGCCTACCACCGGTAGTTATTGTGAAGATGAAGAGAAATACAATTATGTCTAACATAGGATTGGCATGCACTTAGTATGCACTTAATAAATGATAGTTTAGGGTTATTATTTTATTGAAGTAACTGTAATTAAATTATGGAAATGTCAGTTCAAACCACAGAATATAAAGATGAGTTAGAAAAAGTCCTTGGAGAAAAAGGACAAGAGTCAAGAGACTAGGGGTATAGAAGTTGAGGCAAGTTTCCAGAGGGGAGAGGGGTCCCTGCTGGCAAATGACCCAGAGAAGTCATTGCAGGTTAAGAAGCGGTGTCTGGAATTTGCAGTGACAACAGCATTATTATTCTGAAGAGAACATTCTAGGGGTGAAAGCCACACCACAGGGACTTGTGAAGAGCGTGGGAGTAGAGGAAGTGGCGGTCTAGACAACTCTTTCAGGAAAACTAAGAAGGAGGAAAAGAACTTGGGGTGAGATAGGGGACAAGGTCATGGGAAGGGCTGTATTTAAGATAAAGAATATTAGACCTCGGTTAGTACAGAGACCTTTGTAACCCCATGGTCTGTTTGACAGACATAAATATCTCCTCCCCTTCAGGACTGACATTCTGGCACCCACCACCACCCAGCACCTAACCCTCACCCCATTCAAGAATCAAACCTACCAAGGTTATGTCTGAAATTATTTCCTGTGGTTATTTTTAAAACAGTAGGAATTTTATAATCTTGGAATAAATCTGGTAAGAAATGAAGGAGGCTTTGCACAGCCTCTGTGTCGGTGAGTGCAAGGTTAAGTGACAGGCGGGAGGTAACATGTACGGCTCCCAGCCCCTTTCACAGATGAAGAAAAGGACAGGCAGGGAAGACTAAGGAAACCAGCCCAAGACTACTCCAGAGAAAGCACATTCTAAACACACATGAAGTGTTTACAAAAATTAACTACCTCTTAGGTCATAAAATATGTCAAGTTCAAGGAATCAGATTCCTACATAACCACATTCTCTCACTACAATGTAGTTAAGTCAGAAATCAATAACAGGAAAACACAGTATTTATTAATTTATTTTTATTTATTTTTGAGAAAATCCCCTATTTAAAGGTGGTTGCAAAAATACTAACACTAGTATCTAATTCATGGGTCAAAAAGAAATGATACTAGAAATTATCAAAATCTTATAAATGAATGATAAAAGAAATATAAAAAGTTATGGACTATAGCCAAGGTAGCACTTAGAGGGGGAATGTTAATATAAGCCTTAAATGCTTATATTAGAAAAATAAAAGGGCTGAAAATTACTGAATGGACTAAGTATTCAATTCTAGACAACAGTAAAGACAAATAAAGCCAGTCCGGAGTTGTGCAGTTATAAGTAGGAGAGCAGGATTTGGGCATAGGTAAGGCTGGCTCCAAGCCTCACCCACTTCCCACACCATGTACAAGTCTCTCTGCTATTTTTCACGATATGCCCAGTTCCTGGAATTCCATTTCTCCTTAGGAGTTGAGGAGATGAGCCTTCAGGTACCTCCTGCATCAAAGGTTGATGGTAGATCTCACACCTGTTTATCCATTCTTTCACTCATTACCTCTGTAGTGAGCATTTGCTTTGTGCCAAGCACTGTGCTGGTTGCTACTTGCTTTGCCTCTTCCTTCTGAGTTCAAAATCCAGCCATCCACCTAGGGGAAGCTCAGCTGCAGCTCCCCTGCCCACCCCCACCCAGCCCCACCCCTCAAGCTGCCTGAATCTTCTCTGCGGCTTGTCAGATCAGCATCCTCGTCAAAAAATGACTGATTTCTCTCTTGTCTCTTCCAACAGGTAGACTGAAATTACCATGTGTCCAAATTAAAATTGTGTACTTCAAGGATTATTTGAAGGACTATTCTTAGACCCTTTTAAGAAGATTTAAAGAAAAGTGAGTTGATTTTTTTCTTTTACACTTCAGAGAGTATTCATGATTTAAGTTAATGTTATGGGTGCTTTTTTTCCCCTCTATCTCTTAAATATGCACTAATAGGTAGACTTTATCTCCATTTATTTTATAATAAAGGGTTTTTAAAATAAGAACAATGAGCAAAGAATACAGGATTACTGCTCTAATTATTTTTATACATTTCAAAGGCTCATGGAATCTTAGAGATAAAAGGGTCTTAGAGTTGTGGACCATTCCCTCCTGGATGCTGGAGAGCGTGACCAACATCCCTGTGGGCCCTGGGCTGTGCTTGGAAAGCTCCCAGGACTGATAGTGAAGTTGATGTCTCCCCACATTTAGGCCTTTTAAAGAGCTCTTCATTATCTGGATTAAAAATCTTCTCCTCCTCACATCTTGCCAAGCCTATTTCTTCTCTATCAGATAGTTCTAAAAATGGTGGGGCATCCAGAGCATGTCCATCCTTGAGATCTTTTCTTGTTCTTGTTGTTCTAGTAATTCTTCATAGCTGCACTTCAAGAACAGCTCTTGCTCTGCTCACCTTCTCTCCAATCCAGTCAATGTTTCCTAAAAACAGAGGTGCCATCCTGGAACACAGCCCAAGCATAGCCACTGTCACTTGCCAGGTAGACTCATGAGAATCTGAGGCACGTAAACCCAAGAAGCAGGCCTGGGTTCCAGTCCTAGCTCCATACTTTCTGTGCCCTCAGGAAAGTCACTTTGTTATTCTGAACTCAAGCAAACCAGGAAGGTAGGATAAGATGATCCCTGAGGTGCCTTGCACCTCCAGAGGATGGTTTTGTTGACACAGAAAGGAAGTTGCTGCTTCTCACTGTCCAGGCACTGGAGTGAGCCAGGACTTGGGGATCAGTGGGACCTGGGTCCAATCCCAGCTCTATCACTTGCTGACTAGTAGCTGTCACTGTCACTTCTCATTGCTGAGCATTTATTTCTTCACATATGAAATAAGGATGTTAACACATGGTGCCAAGGATCCGTATGGAGATGCACCAGAGTAAGTATATTATATAGCACATAGTACACAGTAGATAGGAAATGCTCAGTAAATGGCAGTCCCTCCTGTTATTACAGTGATAGAACTCTTTACCTTCAGCCAGAAGAGAGGACAAGAGGTGGTAGAGGCTCTAATGAGAGGAGAAAAGATAAGATGTGGCATGCTTATTAGGGATAGGGGAGAAATGTCCACATCCCAAAAACTCTCATCCAAATGTAAGCCCAACTCCAGAAAGTTCATGAGGTTAAAGCTCTACTTCTCAGAATCTGACAAGAAGGGATTGGTTGCTATGGAAATATATAGTTAAGGGGAAACTTTCAGAGTGGGTATGCAGAGCTGCATTTCTGCCACAAGCTAGCACTGCCACAGCTCCAGACCTGGACAGCAAGGACTGTTGTCCCTGGAATGAGGCTCCTGGACCACCAGCCCGGGAGACCTTGTCAATCATCGCATATTGATATCTGTTCAGAAGACTGGTTGAGAGCATCAGATAAGCAATTGATTGTGAATATAAATGCCCCACAATTTAATGGGTTTTTGTGTTATTTGTGCATATGTACTATTTCGATACTTTGGAAATCAGGGGAGAGGTCCGAACGCAGAAATTAAGTGTGTAATGAACCAGCAGACTCCAATCTACAAATCTGAGTAAAATGTCAGTGTGTGTGTTTGGGGGGGCTTGTCCTGGCACCCAACTGTGTGTGTGCACATGTGTGTTTAAGCATGTGTATGTGCATACGTGTGTGTCTGTATGTGAAAACTTCTGTTCGTTTGAATATGATCACTCTTTACACAGTGCCTAGTTGCCTGTAAGCAGTATTACACAGGAATGAAAACATGGGCCATCAAACCAGTTAATCTGGCTCTATGATAAACTGGGCGCACTTAGCTTAGTTGTGTGACCTTGGTTACCCTATTTGACAAGAGTGGTACAGTTCCTGCCTTCTTGAAGTTTAAAGTTCATGAAAAGGGCTACTTTAAAGTAATGGGAGGACCCTATATTGATTCTACCCTTCACACTAAGAAAGTACCCAGGGCATGGGAGAGCCTTCTTCTTGCCAGAATTTAGGAAATGTCATCTTAATCTATTGGATAAATCTTTTTACCAAGATCCCCTGAAAGTATTCCACTTCCTCAAAACCCTGCCCCTGAGGACCCAGGTACCTGGATAGATGGAGAGTCCATGTGGGCAAATAGAACTCTGGCCTTTCTGAAAGGGTTCATTCCAGAGAGACCCTACACCTCAGATATCCTTCTAAGCCCCCTTTTTCAATTGGGGTTGTGAGGCTAGCAAATTTTAAATCCAAGAGAATAGGAAACTGCTGTCATTTAAGGTACAGAACAGGATTTTTTTTTTTAATTAAATATAGCTAACGTGTTCTCCAGATGGCTACTGACTATGGATACAGAAGTATCCAGCTAAAAGTTACTTTGATGCCACTGGCTAGAAATGATACCCCATCCAGGGGTGTCCAGACTGAGGAAAGACTGCTCAATTGTCTATTGCTGTGTTTTTCAAACTATGGGTTAGGATCCATTTGCAGGTCATGAAATTAATTTGGTAGTTCAAGATGATCATTAAATAAAGTGAAACAGAGTAACCCATAGAGTGAGCAAAAATATTTGCATTGTATTCAATAGAGATTTCTTATCCAAAATCTATATAGGAGGAAAAAAAGAAGAAACTCTTATAAGACAGATATCCTAATAGAAAAATTAGCAAAAGACTCAGATACTTTACAAAAGAGGATATCCAAATAGCCAAAAGCATACAAAATCATTATTCTCCATGGAATCACAAATTAAAACTACAGTAAAATTCCTCTATGCACCCATTCAAAAGGCTGCAAGGAATAAGATTGCCTTTACCTAGTGTTGGCAAAGACATTGAACCACTGGAACCCTCACACACTGCTGGGTGAGATGGTATAATGACTTTGGAAAACTGTTTGGCCATATCAACTACAGCTGAACATATGCACACAAGCCGTTCTACTCCATGATATAAACCCGTGAGATATGCACACATATGTGCATCAGAGCACTTGGCCATGAGCAGCTGAATGGATTTAAAAGTGTAGCATATTCACGTGGTGGGATATTACACACAGCCACACTGATGACCCTCAGAAACATAAACTTGAATGAAAATCCAGGCACAAAGATACTTTATAACTACATTTGATAAAGAACAAAAACAGGGCAAACAAAGTATGTTGTGAGAAGTCCTGGTATTAGCTACCCTTAAGGGAGGGTCTGGGGTGGCAGAAGGAGCATGAAGGGGCTTCCTAGGATTGTTCTGTATCTTGATCTGGGTCTGTTTACATGGGTGTTTTCAATTTGTGAAAATATATCAAGCTGTTCAATTATAAAAGGTACCCTCTATATGTGTTATACTTCAATAAAAGTTTATAAATCAATATAATGGAGGAGAACATAGAGCCAGTCGTAAGTTCAGCCTTGTTAAGTGAAACCTGGGTTACCTATCTCCTAACTGTGAATGTTTATGCCAACATGTCCAGTGCACTTCTCACCGTGTCGTGGGGAGAAAACAAGAGCCACTGAGGGATCCAACCCTCTGCTTTTCAGGAGAGGAATCTGAGACCTAGAGAAGAGGGATTAGGAGCAGAGCTGAGAGAAGCACAGAACTAGGGAGAAGCTTCTAGGTGTCCTGCTGCTACTGAACCTGCTGCAGGACTTACCACCTGTGGGGAAGAGCAGAATGGTGCATTCAGATGGGGAGGCTCTGGCTGGCACCCTGATCTTTGAGAGGCAGCCCTATACAAGGGGAGCAATTGTTTTCCCACCCACAGACAGAATCAGAAACCCAGCTACCTCTACAGTGGTCTGGTTCCAGCTCCCCCAGCTCCTCCCTCCTCCTTCCTGCTTTTTTCATCTTGATCTGCTACTTTCAGAGCTCTGGAAACACCATTGTACCAATCACTTTTCCATTTGTGTGGAAGGCCTGTTGTGCCAACACTGTGTGATGGTTTCAGAAGTCGGAAAACTGTGAAGAAAACACTTTGGGAGACTAAGATCCAACGAAGTGATGTTTCCGTGTTACCTTTGTACTTTGCTTTGTTACAGAATTGTGAGTCCATTCTGCAGGCTCTTCTGGGGGGGGATGAGGGCCTCCAGGCTCCCAGGGCACAAAAACAAGGCAAGATGCAGCCCTGTCTCTGTCAGGTAGAGCTTCCCAGAAGAGAAAATTGTGGTGCAGATTTTATTCATCTTTTTTACTGATACACATAAATATAAAAGTTGTACATATTAGCGGGATACCATGTAATGTTTGAATTTTTTTTTGTGTGTGTGTGTTTTGTTGTTGTTGTTGTTGTTGTTGTAGATGGACACAAAACCTTTATTTTATTTGTTTTATGTGGTGCTAAGGATTGAACCCAGTGCCTCACATATGCTAGGCAAGTGCTCTGTCGCTGAGCTTGAAATGTTCGATATGTGTATAATCACATTATGCTTAAATCAGATGAAACATATTTGTCTCCTCAAACAAATGGTCAGTTCTTCATGTGTTGTGTAGATTTTAAGTGGCTTAGCACCTGGAAACATCTTTAGTAGGAAGGTAGATGACATTAGTGGCTTGCCACTGTCCTGTTTATGACCCACCACAAATACATGGGAGCTCCTAACTCAGGTCACATCCCCACCCACACAGGTGCACAGGTAAGGCTGCTAAGGACCAGCCACCAATTCACCTTCTGGAAACTGCCTGCAGTTCCAGGAGTTATAGTGGAGAGAGTATGTGTAGAAAAGTGGGGGAGGGTGCAACAGAGGTGGGCAGAGCAGATGAAGGGCCTCATTCCCCAATAAGGAGTGTCCAGGGGAGGGGGAAAGCTTGCCTGAGACTCAGAGGCAGGAAATGCCTGTCGCCTTGGAGACAGAATAAGAGATGCAGGCAGACACTGCTATGAATGTTGGTGCAGTCCTAGAATTTTGTTTTATGGCACTCGCTTATGCCATCTTTGGAGAAAACCTTCAGAGGCCCATTCTGATGTAGGCCAGGCTGAACTCAGGAGCTGGATAGAGGAGGAAGAGAGTCCCTAGCCTCACGGACCTGCCAGTGGGCCAATGGTCAAAGCCCAACACAAACTGGACATAGTAGTTATTATTCTAGGACAAGATGTCCCAACTCTGTTCTGTGATACATCAAGACTACAAAATTATTTATTTTTTTTAAGTGGGAAGATTTCTTTATTGAGTGATCTCAGAGACACTGCACACTGAATCCCTTTTGATAGATCTCAAGGCCATTCATAGCACACTAAAGGCTCTGAGCAGGCCTGCAGCGAGAAGTCTAATGTTTCCCAAAATCATTTGCCCCAGAACCTGGCATTCAGATCCCTCTGTTCTTCCACTGGGAAATTCTGTCCTGGAGAAAGGTCTAAAGACTGGTTTGGAGCTCTAAGCAAGGAGAGGGGACAGGCTTCCCCAGCGAGGAAAACTGTGCTCCCACTACACAAGGCCCAGTCGGAGCCTAGGCACCAGGTCTCGTCACTGTACATTCCCAGGTGAAGGTCGATCAGTGGAGGAATGGCTGCCATGTGTGCCTGGTGAGAAGAGGTCTCAGCAGGGGCAGGAGACAGAGGGTATATGTGCCCGTGACACTTCAGGGGACGTCTAGCAGTTTCACAGAGCATCTTCTCTCTCTCTTGATTCCCTTCCCCCATCTTAACAGTTTAGGAAAAGACAATAAGAGGCAGCAAGAGCAGCATGGTCAAAGGGCATGAGCCAGACAGTGTGGGTGTGGATCCCAGCTCTGTTATTTCCCAGCTGGTTTATCGGAAAAGTCGCCTTAACCTTTTAATACAGGGCACCCGGGATGGAATGTGTCCCTATGTCTGGGAAAGGACCTGGCTGAATCGGGGCTCTGTGGAAGCATAGCCCGTCTTATCTTGGCTCCCTCCAATGGCTGCCTCCAGGGCCTTTGTCTGGGTCCTGAGCATGGTAGTCTCCCCATTGGTTCCCCCTCAGCATGGGGAAGAACCTGGATGAAGCTTCTTCATTTTGGTAGCCAGGGCTGTGGGAGGAAGGCTCTGGTTTCATTCCTGGTTCTTTGTGCTCAACCACACAGGCTGGGTAAGCACCTCCAAGGGACTCCAGCACATCTATTATTAACTTACTGCAAGCAGATGCTGCACTTTCCAGAAACACTTCTGCCTACAGATGCTTTTGTAGGCTATGTAGAGTTCTCCTGACCTTAATGTTGTCCCTGGCACATGGTGGGAATCAGTCCCTCCTGCCTTGGTCTCCCTAGGGGGATGATGGACAGTTGTGTAAGTAGGAACACAGGGCACAGGAGGGATCTTGTTAGAACTGATAATGGAGCTAGTGGAAGCTTGTTCTTTAAACCCCTACTTTCAGCCTGCCACCTTGTTTACAGGCAGAAGCATGGGTATCATCTTTGATAGCACCCTTCATTGTCATCACCCTATATCCTATCAGTCAGCAAGACCTAGTGATGCCTTCTCCAAAATGTCATGAGGCCAATCCCTTCTCAGTACTGCGTGACAATGCAAGCAGCTGTCTTCTTTCACTTTATCTTCTAAGCCCCAAACTCCTGACCACTAAGCTAAATCAGAACCCCTGCATTGTGTTCCCATGGGAGACAAAAAATGCCTTTAAAAATTACCTGTCAGTCTTCCAGTTAGCTGTTCAGACTCTGACTTCTCTACTGGACTAAAAGCCCAAGCAACCATGCTAACAAATGTCAGCCTCCTCCCTGAGACATGAGCAAGAGCATGCTCTCTTCCTCCTTTCTTCCCTTCCTTCCTTCTTCCCTTTCTTCCTTTCTTCCTTTTTTATTTCTTTTCTTTCTTTTTCTTAATTACAGTGGAAAGGGGACTAGCAATTATTTGGTCAAATTATGTTCCCTGGAGGAAACCCAAGGCTCACTGTGGGAAGAAAAGGGAAAGATAGGCAGACCCAACTCCCCTCCACCCCCGTCAACCCAGCAGCCACCTTTTCACTCTCTTAGACCTTGGAATTTAATGTTAGATTTTCTTTATGGAAAATAAAAAGTGGTTCTTCTATGATAAAGGGTTTGGATAACATTAATCTATTCTTACACCATCATTTTTTCAGAGCAAAAATGTGCCAAGTGCTCTACATATGTTCACTCATAAACACGGAAGGTGTTATCCTCAGTTTATAGATCCAGAAACTTATCCCAGAGTAGTTGGGAAATTTATCCATGGTCATACAGTCAGTGTCCAATAGATGCAGAATTCCTATCCAGGATTGTTAGACTCTAGACTCTTCCCATGGACACCTGCTGTCTCCCAGAGACCTTTCTTCCAACAAACAGTGATTCCTGAGCCAACCTCTCAGTCTGGCGTGGCTGTAGTGGCCAAAGACAGATCACTAGGGCTTAATTGGACACCACTTGCTCAGAGGAACAGGCCTTCATTCCTGGTGTTTCCTGGCACTGTGGCTGTGAGATGCTAATTAGAGAGAAATGAAGTCTGTGTCAGCCAGGAAGAACAGGGCTGCTGCAAGGAATGCTCTTTTGTACGTAAAATGAAGCTCAGTGAGCTGGGAGCGCTGAGCCCCGACCCCTTCAGTACAGCCTGAGTCTTCCTTCCATGTGTCAAAATTTTCTCCAAATGAAATCCTAGGCAAAGTAAGGGCAAGATAACTGGGCCCCAGTTATTTTGCGCATTTATCTTACCTTGACCTCCAGCGTCCTCTTCCTTTCTTTTGTCCCTAAGCCCAGGTAATTTCACTTCCACTTAGGATGATGTCTGGCTTACTTAAACAAAAATGAAACTAGAACAGAAGACGGGAAAGCTTAGTTCCTACCCCAGCTCCCTCAAGAACTCCCTTTATGACACTGGGCATGTCATATGGCCTCTCTAAATCTCAGTCTCCCCGTCTTTTAGATGAGGGTGTTTTGGACAATATGATCATGCCTATGATGAAATAGTTGAAAGCACTAACTCTGGAGCCATCGTTCCTGAGTTTATAGTTCAGCTCTTCCATTACTCATGTGTGACCTTGAGCAAGCTTCATAAGCTCTCCATGCCTCTGTTTTCTCATCTGCAAAATGGCATAATAACCATGGCTCTCTTCTAGATTTATTTGGAGATTAGCAAGCAATGCACTTAGAGTAATGCCCAACATATAGAAGGTCATGTAGTCAGTAACTATAGTGGTGATTGCAGTTATTATCTGCCATCTCCATTCATGAATCCATACATTGTGGGTCTGCACTACTGTTTGCCTAGAGCATGTCCCAAATCTCCTAGTGGTTAGCACTTATTCTTTTTACTTTCATTGTTGAGAAAATATACAATGACAGAAAGCTGCGATGAATTCAGTAATGTTTTACATCCATGTGTATTCATCATAATAGTCCCTATATTGTGCAAGATATTGATTCATATATAGTCAACACTTGATGAGACAACAGAGAGTTTCCCAAATCCTGCCAGCAATGATGTGTTCCCCAGTTAAAAATCTCTGAGCTACATTATTGTTTCTTCCAGCATAGTTCTTGCCTATGATAGGCATTAAATTAATGTTTGAATAAACAAACAAGCAATGGATGAATGGATGGATGGATGGATGAGTGTATTTAACATTTGTTTCTTGATCAAGTTTAAGCACAATAATAAGTGTGTGCACATGTCAATGTGTGAGAGAGCATTTGCAGAGAAGGTCCCAGCTATTTCTGTTGCAGGGAAGGAGATGGTCCTAGTTACATATTTTGCATATTCCCCCATCTGTTAGTTTAAAAGGTCATTTTTCACTGCAGTCCTTTCAGCTGTCCATCCTTGACAATAGATAAGCACTCCCTTGCCTCTCCCATGCCTTCCTCCTCCAACAATGAGGGCTTTGTGCTGGGAAGATTGCCTGTGATGCCTCCTTCCCAAGGCCCCAAAGCCTTGTCTGGCTTTTATCAAGGGTATTGATGGGGGAGGGGACCCAGACAGTTGGACTCGGGAGCTGGGCCTGTGGCCTGGTGCCAGCTGAGCATGTCAGGCCGAGGTAGATAATTCAAAGTCGGTTCTGGGATACAGGCAGCCTGTTTACTTGAGCTGGTTATCCAGCCATTTGGACTCACTGCCTTGGAAGTTCTGTGCCTTCATTCAGGCCCAGTAGGGGATGCAAATCTGGAGAGGATGGTTGGGAGAAGTCAGAAGGGTGTGCAGGCAGCATGGGGGTGTGAAGAAACTCACCCTATAGGACAAGGGGCTGCTGTGGCTATTGCTTCTTAGGGCTTCAACTCACTAATGAGGTTGAAATACTAACAGCCTGCCTGTACACACACTTACTCAGGAACGCATTGACTTGGGCTGCTTAATGAGTGTTAGTCAGGAATCTAAGAAAGGTCTGGGCAGGCGCCTGGCTGATGCCTTGTTTATTAGAATATTGAATGTGTCGCCCTGTGAAAGCCAGCAGTTGTTGGAGAGCGTGTGCAGTGTGGAGGCTTCCTGAGTAACCCTTACGTTCCCACTGCTTCCAGATGTTTGCATGTCACAAGCTGATCTGGTATGGACTGGTAATGACAGCGATTTGGATAACAACTAGGAGGAAAATGAAAAATTATCACAATCATTAATAATGATTACCAAACCTAGACACCCACCAGAAAACCCACCAACCAGGATTCTATTGGTTCCTTTGCTTGTTGGTTCTAGTTGCTTTAAAAATACAGACTCCTGGGCCACTTTCCTAATGATTATATTTCTCTAGACCTGGAAGTCCAAAAATCTATATAGTTAAGAAGTGTGGTGTGTGATTCTGCTGCCTGACTGAACCCTGGCTTTGGGAATTGTAACTCAATTGGACACGTTGACCCAGAGTGTATCCAACTGCCACTTCCTTAACTGTGTGACCTCATGCACACCGCTTAGCCTCAGAACCTCCATTTTATCTTCTCTAAAAATGGATTAGGTAAAATGGTATAGGTGTATGGCAATTCTGCAAAAAAAAAAAAAAAGAAAGAAAGAAAAAGAAAAATCAGAATTACTATATGATCCAACAATTCTACTTCTGAGTCTATACCCAAAAGAAGTAAAAGTGGGTTCTTAAAGAGATATCTGCATATTGATGTTCAGAGTAGCATAATTCCCAAGCCAAAGGTGGGAGTAACCCAAGTGTCCCTTGGCAGACAAATGGATAAGCAAAATATGGTATATCTATGTCACAGGATATTATTCAGCCTTAAAAACATGAGTTCTGACATATGCTATAACCTTGAGGACATTATGTAAGTGAAATAAGCCAGTCACAAAAAGACAAATACTATGTGATTCTATTTGTGTGAGGCAGCAAAGTGTAGTCAAATCCATAGAGGCAGGAAGTGGAAAAGTGGTTGCCAGGGGCTGGAGGGAGAAGGAATGGGGCTTCTTGTCTAATGGGTCCAGTTTCTCTTCTATAAGCTGCAAGTGATCTATAGAGGGATGGCCATGATGGTGGCATGACAATGTGAATTTCTTTTTACCAGTTAACTGTCCCCTTGAACATGTCCAAGAATGGTAAATATTTGGTTGTGTGTATTTTGTCTCATTTTTTTAAAAAGGGGATTTGGTGTATCTGCCCTCCAGAGTCATTCTGAGGATGGCATAAAACAGCACCTGTAAAGGGCTTAGCACAGCGTCTGACACATGGAACCTATACCAAAGTGTTCCATTTTCTTCCCTTCATCATCTACCCATTTTCTTACCCAGCGTCCTCTTTTCCATGTTCTTACCTGCACAGATAAGTCTGAAGGGAAGGTGTTATGGTTTGGATGTGAAGTGTTCCCAAAAAGCTCAGGTGTGAGACAATTCAAGAAGGTTCAGGGGAGAAATGATCAGGTTGTAAGAGTCTTAACCCAGTCAGTGATTTAATCCCCTGACAGAGATTGACTGAGTGGTAGCTGATGTGGTAGGGTGTGGCTGGAGGAGCTGGGAATTAGAGCATGGCTTTGGGTATATATTTGTATCTGGAGAGTTTCTGATAACCATGTGAGCTGCTTCCCTCTGCCACACTCTTCCACACTCTTCCACCATTTTTCTGCCTCCCCTTAAGCCCCAAGGAATGAAGCTGGTCTTCTATGAACTAAGACCTCTGAAACTGTGAGCCCTGAAATAAACTTTTCCTCCTCTGTAGTTGTGCTGGGATCCTTTAGTCATAGCAGACAAAAAAAAATCTGACTAAAACAGAAGGGGAATGGGAAAAAAAGTTGGTGATAGCAAATGATGATTTCTCCCATTTAACCTTCACTTACCCTTGGGAAGTTGGTAGTTCTTGTTTTATGAATGAAGAAACTGAGGTTTAGGAAGTTGCCTAAGATCACAAAACTAAGACAAGGCAGAGCTGGGCTGGCCTTACTGACCCTTCCAAGTGGCTTTCAGCCCTGCAGATAGCAAGGAAAGTGGCTGCCACTCTCCAGGGAGAATGTGTAAAGAGCCACACTTGCCAGTTGTCTTGAACTTTGAGGCAGTGAGAAACTTGGTTGAGATTCTTCCCAAGAATCCTTAAGGGAAGTGGAACCTTGATTGAGCCAAAGCTTTGTCTGGTCACCATCACCTGTTAGTGCTCAGAGAACAGCCCCAGAAAGCCCCTCCGGTAGAGGCTGCTTAGCTATGTGACAAGGCAAGGCCCAGTCACACTCATAACATCAAAACATTAGCCTCTCCTAGAGACTGCAATTGTCTGACACAAGACGGGGTCCAAATCAGCCTTGAAAATAGCCACCTGCCTCCTAGGCCAAGCAGGAAAGATGGATGCCCCTTGGGTAGAAAGGAATGCAACTGCCTTCACAGCATGTCTAGTTTGTGCCTGGCTCCAAGACAAAGAGAGCTGAGGAAGGGGGAAACCGCGAGAGTGCAGTATGGTCTGGACCCCAGGAGTGTGGTGACTGCCAAAGTCAACATTAGGGTTAGGGTTTTATTACAATGCAAGAATTAAATCAGACAGCAAATGAATATCTGTGTTATCAACATCATCATCATAGCAAATTGAATAGCTCACTCAGATAGCTGAATAAAAATGATAATGATGATGATGATGATGATGATGATAGTGGTGGTCATAATGAAATAGGCAGCTGCAATAGCTGAACTGCACAGCAAATTGGATTCTCCCCAAAAATAAAAAAAAAATAAATAAAATTTGTGCTACCATATGCAGGGTCCATGCCTAGCACATTATACCCATTTCTTCCACTTTTCCTTAAAAAGTCCTTTGAGGTAGAGATGCCCATCTCTGCTTTGCAGATAAGGAAGACTGAGGCCAGGTGACTCCTGACTAAAGCAGCATGGCTGTGTTGATCACAAACGGAAACGGAGGTCTACTTGGCCCCAGATAGTATGTTTCTGACTTCAGGAGATTTACTATGTCGTAAGTAAATCAGGGTTGATTATGCATTTTCAAAAACAAAATCATTTACTTGCTTTACAGGAGGAGTTCTTTAAAAAGTAGCTCTCACCTAGTGCATTCAACATAAAACCCTGATTATAAAGATTCATTTGGGAGAGAGCATTTTCAAGAATAATCCTTCCCATCTGTATGGTTGCGATAGTATTTCACAGCACTATCATGGGTATTATGTTAAACATCAACTTGACTCACACAAAAGCTCATCACTCTTCTTCTCTATGGCAACACCATCTATTCAGTATCTGTCAGTGGTTAAAAAAGCAGGTGGTGCTGCCAAAGTCCTGAATTTGATTCTCAGCTCTGCTACTTACTGGCTCTGTTAAGTGTGAGCAAGCTTACCTAGCATTTCAGAGTCTCAGTCTCTTCATCTGTAAAGTGGGCACAAAAGTTAATTGGGGGTATACATAACAAATGTTAAGCCCTTATCTTCCTGTGCCCCAGAATAAGTGTGGAATGCCACTTGTGATTTTCTATGTTCACCACAAGCTCCTAAGGACAATTTGACTTCCCATGTGGAAAGTTCTGGTAATACTGCTGTAACATACTGATGTTCTGTTCAATCTCAAGAGAACTTTACAAGCATCCTCAGGTCCTGGTAGCACAGGGAGGCTGATGAATTGGGCTTTCTTGAAAAGCCAAACTCTCATGCTGAGTCCAGGGTGGAGGAAATTTCCCCAGTCTCTTCCTGTCCTGTCTGCCCCTCAAGGACCTCATCAGAGTAGAGGAACCCAGAGTCTTGTGGTCAGAGCAGGCACTAGAGATAGCACAGCAGGACATAGCAGGCAGGCAGCTTGGCCTCTGAGGTGTAGGTGAGATATCTGGCTGATACCAGAGAGCAGAACCCTGCTTGCCAGGAGGCCTTTGCAGCCCTCTTCTCCCATCTCTGCCTCGTTTTTTCTTGCCTTGCTCACAGTATTCTTGTATCCTGGACAGGCACCTTGGAAGGCCCAAATAAGAGAGGTACCTGAGTCCAGCATGGAGAAACACAAACCACACCTTCCCTCTTTCATATGCTCGGCATCCTTAGGAAGAAAGCCAGTTGAATATTCAGATCTAGAATTCAGGAAAGAGGTCGGGACTGGAGACCAAGACTTAGGGTGAAGTCTCAAGAGTACCCATGTGGTCACCCGGGGTGGGTGGGTGTATAGCATGAGAAGAAACAAACAGATGGAGTTTATTGCAATGATTAGGAGGAAATGAAGATGTGATCTGGCCCATGGTAGTGACAATGGAAGGAAAATTACTGAGGTATAGTCAATAGGATGTGGTTTCTGCTGATTGGAGAGTTAGGGAAACAATAAAGAGAGGTGATTCAAGGTTGACTAAATCCAGCCCCTTCCCAGCCCCTCCTCTGCCCAGGGGTAGCTGGGCAGGTAGCTTTACCTTTGTGCTACTACTGATTTCCACCATGGCAAACCTCGCAGCCTGCTATGATTTTCTATGAATGTGTCAGCATCTGTGCTTCTGTCAACACAGCACTGATTGACTTCTGTTTGGGTTCAGTGAGCCACCCGCCCCCCCCACACACACACACACACTCCAGCCCTCACTCTCTCTCTTCCTGTTGTGTTTTTCTTCATAGCACTAACCTGCAAAGATAATTATTTATTTCTTTTCTATTTCCCTCAGCCAGCACTAAGCTAGGGATAGAGTTGGTCTGCTTTGTTCACAGTTATATTCTTAGGGCCTAGAAGAGGGGTCAAGATGCTCAGAACCCATTTGCTGAATATCTCCTGCCCTTTCACATCCCCAGGTTGAATGTCCCTCATCCCAATGCTGCACACATGGCCTGGCTTGTAATTATCCTCCACATAGCAGTTCAAAGGGTATCTACATTGCTCTGCTCTGAATAATTGGACTGTTACTGGATAAAAACACTGATAAACAGGACCAGGTACATAAATTGTAGGATACCAGGCAAAATAAAAATGTCACACCCTGGTTCAAAAGTTATTAAGAATCTCAAAATGGCCACTGCAAAGCAGAAGCATGGTGGCTTCTGAGCACGGGCTTCATGGGTTGCCAGGCCCTGCAGCCAGCCCTGCTGATGAGGACCAGGCCTTAGAAGGCTGTCAATCCCAGGCACTGGATTTATATTTTGTCATGTAGAAAGTAAGCAACAGCAGAAAGATTTTGAACAGAGGTGACATTTAAAGTTTATTTTGTTGTTTCCCAACTATAGGTCATAATCACTGTGAAAAATATGCCCAAATACAGTAAAGTATAAAGCCCTCTTAATCTCTTCCTACTGCCTCTAGCCCTGCAGGTGACCGATCCCAAAGGAGCCAGTGAGCATTTGGTTAATTTCCTTCATCTTTCTGAGTTTGTTTTTTTCTATGTCACAGAGTTAAGAGGGCACTTCAGCAACAACTTTGCATCCTGCTTTGTTCGTGTGAGGTTGAAAGGAGGAGGAAGGGGACTTTTTAAATACATGTCTAGGGAGATGGGCATGGATACGAGTTTATGGAGTGCTTGGTGGGTGTATGGTTGGTGGCAAGGGACTGAGAAGGAGGTGGAGCTAGAACCCTGGCACTTTGGAAGCTGGAGCCACTGTGCCAGGAGACTGGCCACAACCCCACACCTTCTCCAATTTCCCTGGCTTGTGGCAAAGAACTTCAGGCCATGTCTTCCAGGTGTTCTGCAAAGTGACAGTAAGCATTAGGAGGCATTTCTCACATACAGCTTTTCCTGTCCCCCACTCTAAGGCTGGGCAGCAAATGGGAACCCACCAGAGAGCTGGTGTGGCAGGGGGAGGGTGTCTGGTGTGGGAGGCAGATGCCTCAGGGTCTAGTTTTGCCGGTTTTGTTGGTAATCCCCAGTGCCTGGGCTGGCAAAGGAGAGAGTTAACATTGTCATTGGATCCTTAATTGTGCGTTTCATGAATTTTCATGTTTCCGCTTGCAAGCTTAATGTTGCTTTCTCGGTGAGTTTTTTTATACTTGAGCATAAGAGACTTGTAATTACAGAGTGTTGTGGATTGCAGAGAGTGATTAAAATGGATTTCATGAAATCTGAAGCGTCCCCTCCCCCTCCCCCCACATCCACACACACCAGTCCAATAGGCGGGGGAGGAAGTCAGACAGAATCCCATGAAGTTCAGAGAATCAGGATCTGAAGAGTATTAATTTTCTTTATGCTTTTCCTCCCTGGATCATGGATCTGCTCCAAGATATCTATGCCCCCTTCTGTCTTCCTCTCTTCCTTCTCTTCCTCCTCCCCCTCCTGAATGAAGTCCAGCTCTGTCCCTGACCCGCTGCCAACTCTGACCCCAGGGCCAGCTGCTTTCTCACTGAAGAGACCATGAGATGAAGGGAAGGTTTTCATCTTTGCTTTAGTTGGCTGCTAAGCTTTCATTACCTTCCCAGCCAGACTCTACCCATCCTAGAAGCCCTTCACTGTCAATCAAGGCTGAAGATCACTACAACCAGTGAAGGCCAAGATACCCATTTTGGCTTCTCTCCTCCTAAAACAAGTCAGTGCTGGATGGATGGCAGAGCTGACCTTCTCTACCTTAGTCTGAATTAGGAAGAAGCTGGTTGGTGTTCAGAGGACATTAAAAGAATAAGCAACTGGGCAGTGGGTGGAGGACTTCCTGGAGGTGGAGGTGCTCTGCCTTGAAGAAAGAGGAGGATCCTGGTGGGGTCCCTGGAGAAGGAAAGAAGGGCTGCAGGAATCCAGCCTGGCTAACCTAGAAGGTGACTCCCCAGGAATGATTCCCTTGACTGGTGGGAACCCCGTGCATGGACATGAAAATGTGTGCATACACATTAGTGCTGGAAGCCTTGGGAAGGCTACTCAGACAGGGCTTCCATGAAAAAGGAGAATGGCCACTGCACCCCAGCCTGAGCCAGGCTGTACCTTTGTGTGAATTAGAAAATAGTGCCCCCAAGGCCACCAGCTCCGAACCAGTGCTCTGGAGCTGTATGTCCTTGAGCAGTGAACAGCCTGCCCCACCCCATGTGGTAGTGAAAGCACCTCTTTTCCTCTCAGATCATACCTTCTCTTTGCCCCCTCCCATAATCATACACTGCACCCCCCTGGACTCTACCTGAGTTTATAAGAATTACATACATCTCAGAACTCAACCCCCACATTCTAGAATTTAATCATTCATCTGATTGATATACAAGTATAAACAAATTAACAAGCACAGGTATACTAGGCGTGTGTGTATGTGTATGTGTGTGTCCTTTAAATATTTCATAATAGAACTGCTAATGGCAGAACATCACGGTTTGTGGTTGGGCAGGGAAGTCCACCTCCTCCACCCTGACCTGAGGCAGGACCCGCTGGGTTCCGCAGCCTCCTCAGCCACCCCACCTCTCCCTGCTCATATCTCGCCCTCCTTCCATGAACCTGGAGTTCCCTCACAGATAATATTTCATAATTCCATACCTTGGTTGATCCCTCTGCCTGGAGTGTGTCTCTCCCACTATTTGCCATTTTAACAAGTTCCTTCCAGCCAGGATCCAGCCACCTCTGCCCCTGAGATCTCCTTGACCCAGCCTTCCATCCATCTTTTCCTGTTTGACCCTTGTTTCTGGTGAGGACAGCCTCGGTGCATGTGAGGTGCCATATCCTATTTGACTCCTAAGGTTGACCTGGGCCTCACTACCTCTGTGACCCCTGTGCCTAGCACAGGTTCTGGTCCATTTAAGGAGGCTCCAGCAGTGGTTGTTGTTGGGTAGGGCTGTATCCCTTTGGTAAATGAGTGAACTCTAAAAGAAGAAGGAGTTCTTTTACAGCACAAGACGCAGGAAAACGGCCACAGTTCCATAGCCAGAGAGAGCAAGATCAGGAGCTTCCCTGACAGAGCCTGTCTCTCAGACACCATGGCCCAGTTTCCACAACGTCCCTTCAAGAGCAAAGCCTCCATCCTTCCAGGTAGGGACCTGTTCAGACCTCACCTCTTTTTTGCCCTGATCTTTGGAACTCACCAGAAATGTACATCCCTTTGCATCTGACTGGTCTGTGCTTCAACTGGTAGATCCTGAAGCCATAAAGGGACAGTCCTTTCTGCTCCTAAGTTTGCACTATCAACTGGCCCTGGTCAAAATGACTAATATCTCCACCGCACCCCCCCGCCGCCCCCCCGCCCCCGCCAGCAGCACCTATTTCACTGGGCCTCCTGAGTGCCAGGTCCTAGACTCTAGGTGCCAGGCCACAGATGCCCATCCATGGTGCCTAGGATGCTGTGAATGAGTTAGATGGGATGCTGCTGCTCACCCCTTCCACTCCAGAATGGCTTAGAAAGGGCTTTGGGGTCAGACCAACTAACACTTCTTGCTGGTGAATTCCTCCTTATTCTTAGAGTCTAGTTTAAATGTCTTTCCTGACCCCATTAGTTGAAACAGTCCCCCATGCCTCCTTGGCTTAGCGCATAGCCATCGTCACCACTCACCAGCCCCATGCCCACTGGATTTTGAGAAGACCCCATCTTCAGCAGCACCCTCAGGGTGGGACTAGGTTTTGTCTCCTGTTGCCAACCTGCCATGCAGCTGCCCGACCCTTATCAACTCACTGCATACAGAAGGTGGTAACATTGATCTGGCACTGGAACCACCTGCACCTTGGAAGGGTGGCTGGCACCTCGCTTCCTTGAACCTTCCCACGTCCCTGCTCAGCACCGTATATGTTAACATCCCTCTGTGTACAGATAAGCAGCTGCAGCGGGAATCCACAGATGTGGGCACAGTGATGCATGACGTATGCTGGCTTCACAAAATCAAGGAGGTGGAGTTGTCCTAGGCCAGCTGAGTGGCTGAAAGCACATTTTACAGGAGGTTCGTTGTGGGTCTGGGGAAGGGCAAGGGAGAGGCAGGAAGAGAAAGAGGAAGCAGGTGGAGAGGCCGGGCCAAGGACAGAGCCAGAGCCCAGGAGAGCTTCACATGAACCATTTCTGTGCTGGGTGCACCATGATTACCAGGCTGGGCAGCCAGCACCATTGCCGGCCTGTGAGAGCTGAGGAAGGAGGAGAGTTCTTTTCTAAATTTTAATCAATATTTCTATCTTTTCCCAATTCCAAAAGTAATTCTTCATAAAGATGTTGTGTCCTTCTGAAGGTATAATTTGGAGGCACATAATGTCCTTTTTTGTCTTACTGGTGATGTTACTTTTGAACAGTTGGTCAAAGCGGATTGTCAGTCCATGCTCTCCAAGGGAACAGAGCCAAGAGAAGGCATGTGTGTGTTTACATATACACATACATGGAATCTCTCTCTCTCATATATATATATATATATCTATATATATATCTATATATATATATATATATATATATATATATATATATATAGATATATATATAGATATATTCATGTTTGTAATCTCTTTACACATCTCAGGCAGGAGCTGATGCTGCAATCTTGAGGTAGAATTTCTTCTCTGAGAAAACTCAGTTTTTGCTCTTAGGGCCTTTCAACTGATTGGATGAGGCTCCCCCACATTATGAAGGTTCATCTCCTTTGCTTAAAGTCAACTGACTATAGCGGCAACCACACTTACAGCCCACCTTCAAGCAGCATCTAATTAGCCTTGGATTAAACACCTGGGCACTAGATTCCAGCCACAGAGACACAGATGAGAAGCATAGATGGTGTCCAATTTGTCCCATTGCCATTTCTCCTTTGTAATATGGAAGAATTTTGTAGGGAGATCCTTTAAGATGATGCCAATACTCTGCTCCCCCTGGAGTTGAGCATCTACTGCTAGAATGTGGCAGTATATGCTGGGTTCAGTACATAAACAGCCCTCCTTGGAGAAGAGCTCTGGAAAGTGAGCCTCTGATCCCAGCTCTACCACTCAGCTGACCGTGGCCTTGGTCAAGCTCCCCAACCTTCCTATCTAGGTCTACCTTGCTCACCTGGAGTGACAGTACTTTCCCAACAGCTTGTAATGTCCACTAAGTATAGCAACAACATGTGTGGAAATGCTGTGCACAAGGAAGGCACCCCACAAATGGGTGTGGCATCAAGGGCCTCAGACAGACACACTCATGCCTTGATGAGGTAGCAACCAATAGACCCTGGGCCATTTCCGATGAGGAGGATGGTCTGAGACCATGGTAGATGTTCCTCCAGGAAAACCATTATGTTCATCATCCTTATCACGGGGTGCAGTGTTGAACCCCACCAAGGGCTGTACATTTTGATAAATGAGAAAAAATAAGCTAGACGTTTACTTTGGGATTAAACAGTTGTCATTTTTCTTCAAGTACCCAATAAAATAGAAACTATGCTATCATTTCTTTCCAGTTGATGTCCATTTCAGCTTACTTGGCTGCTGCTTGGAAGAGGTAGATTCATTAATCTACTAGAGTAGGAAAAGCAGAAATCAGGATCAGGTCTGTGAGTTCTTGTCCTGCCTCTGCCATTATTTGACACTGTGACCTTGGCAAGTTAGAATCCCTCTTTGAACCTCTGTTTTCCCATCTGTAAATCTAAATATTCACCTGCAGGGCTGCTTCAACCAACCAAGTCACTTGCTTGAACCAGTTGGTACCCAAAAGCATATGCAGCTCTAAAACCCCAAGAGTTGGTGACATGATCATTGGTTTCCCTTAGGGGACATTCAGGTGGTGGAGTCACCTGCCAGACCCTCTCTTCACATACTGCTCCATGAAGTGCCCCCAGCAGCCACATCAAGGCAGGATTCCACCTGGGACTGCCCATCTTTAGTGCTCTCCTTCCTTCCTGTTAGGATGGGCTTTCTTTTCAGTGGGTGTCAGCAAAAGTTTAGTGATGGAATGAAGGCATGAGCGAACAGCGGCGTCCCTGCTCAGTTACTTCCCCTTCCTGCCTCCAGGGCACTGCTTGGCCACTTACTAACTCTATCACTTGTGACTTCATTTAATTTTTCTGGGTCCCAGTTTCATCTGGAGGCTTAAAGAGCACATGTGAAATATCTGCATAGTTGTTGTAGAAATCAGTGCTTCTTAGATTTTGAGATTTCATGGTAATGCAAAATGTCAAAACAAAGTTGCCAATTTTGTATTTTGCTATTGTAAAATTAGGACAGAATTAGCATTTCCTAGTGCCATTAATTCAAAATAGTAAGTTGAGTCTGCCCAGCACCGAGGTGGTTCTCTCTGTATATCAACTTGATCTTGTGATCGCTCTCAAGATGGAGGTGATATACAATCACCTTGATCTTGTGAACTGCCACTCAGAGTCACCTTTCCCTAGCTAGTTTAGAGCAATAGTTACCAAGACAAAGTCTAGTAATGCCTTGAGGTCAGCAACATAGGACTGAAACCAGCTAGGGGAAGAGGGACCTTTCTTCTTGACCTGCCTGGCACATTCAGTAGACCCCACTAGCTCTGCCCAGATACAATAGAAAAGGCTCAGAACTGAGAGCCAGAATTCATAGATTTGAATCCCGACTATCTCTTATATACATTGTGAATCTTGGACAAGTCTCTTCTCTACTCTGAGCCTCAGTTAGCTCATCTGTAAAATGAGCTCAATAATGCAATTGGGCCAGTCTCACAACTGCTTTTAGAATTAGAACAGCAAAGGATGGAACATGGGTCTAGCCTGTGATGCTGTTTACATATGAAGGATCAGCATACTCTGATATCTGACCTCAGTGAAGGCAGTTGAGGGCACAGCTAGGAGGGGTGAGAGTCAATTTTGATGGTATGAACCCTAGAGGATGATGAAGTCAGTATTTCAGACATCCTTTGCTCCTGGGTTCCCAGATTAGAGGTTTTTACCCAATGTCAGAGTAGATTTGTTAGAGGATACAGGTAGCATGAAGTTGTAAATTTCAGCTTAACCAGACTTATAAGAAAGCAGTAGCAGAAATGGGAGTTCCAAATGAAGTCAAATTATATTTATTGGTTTTATAACAGCTGTTAAATAGGTTGAGAAAGAGAAAATAGTGATTTTACCCTTTTGAACTGAAATAGGGGTTAGTTGGTGGCTCACACCTGTGCTATATCAAATTGTGGGATCCGTCAAGTATAATTATAGAACTTAATTATAAACTCCACTGTCATGTGCAGGCATTTATCTGTATATCACAAAACTTTTCAAGATACTTTGTTTTAAAAAAAAATAATGTTTACAACTAAATCCTCGAATGGTGAAGCCACTTGCTCCATGCAATTCTTGGGAAGTGGGCACTTAACATCTTTCCAGGGGTGCTTGGCCCGTATGCTAGGACTGAATACATCTTTCCAACTTGACTGAAATTGGGCAAGTGGTAGAAATGGGCTTGTCTCCTATCCCTGTCTCAACTCCCTCTGAACTTGGCAAAGTGCTTTGTGTACATTAAGATCCCTCACCTAAGAAGTGACCCCATTTCACTCCTCATTCAAAGGCCAGTAACAAGTACATACCCTTTTGACCCAGTGATAACATTTTAATGGAAATAAGCAGAACATCACACCTAGGTATTTGCACAAAGATGCTCACTGGCAATGCGCTTGTCTTCATGGGAGGACTAGAACAATCTAAGCATCCACCTGCAGGGCTAGTTAAACCAACCAGGTCACTTAAACAGGGAAATCTAGCAGTGGCCAAGGTGCGTGTGCATATGAAAGATGGTCATCATATGGGGGTGTATGAGAAATTAATATAAATAAAGAGGCCACGTCTTTACTATTTTAAACAAGTGTGTGAACACACACACATGCAGAAAATGTCTGGAAGGATCACTATGCAGTTAAAGGTTAGTTGTGAGTCTTCTGAAAAGTAGAGTCACAGAGGGTCTTTGTTACTTTATTCTTCCTGAAATTTCAGGAAATAAAAATATTTTTTTACTTCCTTCCAATCTGTTATTCTATTTATTTGTTTGTTTCAATCAGTTTGTTACAGTTACATGTAAAAGCGGAATTCATCATGATAGTTCATCCATGCACATGACATAGTTTGATAAACATCCCTCTGCTGCTCGCCCCCCTTTCCCTCCCCTCCCCCCACTCCTCCATCCCCCTCTCCACTCTTCTTCTTCTATGCATGCTAGGTAAGTGCCCTACTACCAAGCTATACTCCCTACAAAATTTCTTGAATGCCTACTATACAAAATCCTTGCTTTTGAGAAGTTTACAATCTTTTCAGAAAAAGATGAAGAATAAATAATTGGACAGATAACTACCAATGCTGATGAGTGCTTGGAAGAAAATGAGATAGTTTGAGAGACACTGATGGAGCAAAGGGGAGGTGAGATCAACTTCAGTTGGGATGCATGGGAAGACCCCCCTACCAAAGAGACCTAAGAGATAAGAAAAGATAAAAAAGAGACAGATGGGATCGAGAGTAGAAGCGTTCTAGGAGAAGGAACAGCTGTTCAAAGGCCCTGGAGAAGAAAAAAAAATGTTGTACAATAATGATGTAATATTTTTGTAATGTGAAAACAGTTCCTTTTGTTCAATCCATTTGATTCATTAAGAATACCATAGGACAAGGCTAACTTCTGTTCCAGAGGCCCAGTGGAGAGCAGTTGGCATAGATGTGAGGAGCTGAGCTGAGGAAGATGCCCTTTGTGTGGCCACCTTGACAGATTCTCTAGAAGGGGCATTTCCAAAGAGACCAACTCATGGTTTCATCATTTGCCTAACTTTTCTTGATTTTAAGCCTGTTATTTTTTAATTCTTGTTGTTGTTGTTTTACATTTTAACATTTCTAAGTGCAGAAAATATCTTTATGATCAATGTGTACATTGACAGTAGTGTTCCATTTCCTTGTCTCAAGAAGGCTATTACTGAGTTGGTAGTGCATCTTGCAATTGCTGGCATCTTAGGACTGACGAAGTGTGGTAAGGTACTCAAGTGATGCTAAGAGGACTGGTCAAAAAGCCTCAGTGGAAACTAGTGTTTTCTCCCAAAAGGGAGTATCTGGGCCCAAGGAATGTACCAGATCCTCTAGATCTTCATTCACCCCAGAATACCAGCTGTGGGCATGCTTGCAACATGGCCTGGGCAGCCCGCAGGAAGCAATGAGAAAGGAAGACAGACCAGTAACTGGTCAAGTACAGCACCACCGGCTTAATGCCAGTATGGAAAGAAAGCACGGAGGCTGAAGGAACAGAGGTGGCGCCCTCAATCCTGCTCAGATAGGAAGGAAAAGCTCAAGAAAACATTACAAGGCAGACACCGCAAAACTCATTGGAGGCAGAGAGACAGAGAGGCACAACCTATATGATCAGGGAACAGAGAGTTGTGCCATCAGGCTGCAAGGCACAGTAGGAAGACAGCCTCCTCTTCTTGAAGTTATGCTGGGCCTCGATGTGTGTCACAGGGATTGGAGACTTGGAAAGACTTAGGCCAAGAAGAGACATGGCTGTATCCAGGTTTTAGAACTACTGTGATTCCAATATGGTAGCCCCTAGCCACAGGCAGCCATGTAAGTTCACTGAAATTAAGTAACTTTTTTTGAAATCCATAAGAATATCTGAAAAAAATGTTAAATAAAAAACTCAGCTCCTCAGTCACACTAGTCACATTTTGAATGCTCAACAGCCATCTGTGGCTCATTGGCCATATGGACAGTGCAGATACAGAACATGTATATAGTGGCACGAATTTCTATTTGGACAGACTGCTTTAGTGGGATCACTTGAGGAAGGTGGGAAGGAAGGACCAACAAAATAAATTGCAATACCCCTGGGATTGTTGTATGCCAGGCACCATTCTAAGTGTTTCACACATGTTCCTTGAACCTTCCCAACATCCCACAGACAGATGCAGGTCTTCTGGGTAATAGGAACCTTGGTGAAGGGACAAGGATGTAGATATCATTTGGCATTTTCCAAACCTTTTTCTAACTTAGCTGTGATTTCCCCTGGCCCCTATGTTATGCAACTTTGTGTTTTTGAAGAGTGGGGAGCTGAGCTGGAGCCTCAGCAGTGCTAACAAGGCTACCCATCTTACCAGCCCACACTGGCCATGAAGGAATTCCCTGGGGGCCCACCACATTTCATGACGAATACCACACAACCTAGCCACAAAGTTTTTCCAAGTGTCTAATCCAGCTTTCTAACCAACGCCAATTGATGCCTATTTCTTCTGTATATTTCTTCCCCCCAGAAAGTGAAGACTACATTTTAATAATATTAATAACTGCTGTATTTATATGCAGATTACTCTGTACTGGGCACTGTTCCAAGCACTTTACATACAAACCCATTTAGTCCTCATAAGAACTCTCTGATGTAGCTACTATTACATTGTCTATTTTACATAAAAGAGGAGAGGTTAAGTCACTTGCTCAAGGTCATGCTGTGTCCAAGCCAGGTGGCACCACTAGAATTTGAACCCACACGTTCTGGCCCTGAAGTCTGGTTCCCAGCTGTGGTGCTATGCAGCATCGGTGTAAATCTTCTGGAACTAGAAGACAGCTCTAAGTGTACTTTCCACCTGTTTTGGCTGGAGTGGTAGGAGAGCTTGAATCTGTTCCAGAAACCCTTGGCTCAAAGTTATGCCCAGTCATAACACAAATGCCTCACATTTTGGGGGCACTTTATGTCATTTTTAGAGGACTTTTCTGCCAGGAGTAGTTATAGTAATAGTCATCCTACAGTTACACCATGTTTTCTAGTTTACAAAGCTCCTTCATTTGCATGTTCTTATTAAATCCTCACACCAACCCCAAGAGGAAAGTGTGGCAAAGAGCATAGTTTATCGCACAACACGAGGAGCCCAGAGAAGCAAAGTCACCTGTTCCAGATCACACAGCCCAGCTGTAGCTATGTCCAATTCCGCTTCCATTGATCAAGAACCTCTTAGCCTTGTTAGTGGGTTCCCAAGTCAGACCAACTCAGAGGTCAAGGCCATGACCCTGTGTGCCAGCCCTGGAGCTGATTAAAATCAAGACCTGGTCCATTGTTTTCAGAAATAAATTCAGAAAAACTCAAGACCTCCACTTACATTTCACAGACACTAAATTCATAACCACACTTCTTAACATCTGCCTTTTCTCCATCCCTCTACTGCATTTATAGGCATCAGCTTCTGCTCTCGTTTTAAATATTCATTATGAAACTTTTTCATAAATAGTGAAGAGCATTTACAACACATGTGTGTGGAATAAATTCTGTGACACCCATCAGCTCACCTGGAAAACAGAACACAGTACTGCCTTCAAAGCCCTATGAACAGCCCAGCCCTTCCCCTCGCCCCACACGTAACTGCCCTCCTGCAATTACTCTGGCTTTTCTTTAGAGCCCTGGACTGCTTTTCAACCCTCTCCCAGAAAAGCACGCTCAGACTAGGAGTGTGACTCAGGGGTAGAGCACTTGCCTGGCATGCTCAAAGCACTGGGTTCCATCCCTAGTGTCACGCAGAGAAGGAGGGAAGAAAGGAATGAGGGACAGAGGGAGGGAACAAAGGCAGGGAGAAAAAGAAAAGCACTTTCCCCAGTCCACTTGCCTCTTGTGCTTCACTTCTTGCTCCTTACTCTACGTGCCTCTGGCATGACCTGTTCTGGGAGATGGATAAGGACCTGGAGAAAAGGGATAGAGGCCCCAGGCAGACTGCTTTTGCAGACAAGGTGAGTAGAAGTTGAGGGATGCTTGTTCTAGATCTTTTGTTCAGTATCTTTAGTAAATGGATGGGGGCTTTCTCTCAGACTTACTTCTGAGCAGCATTTCCACTTGTCACCTGGAACAAATCTTTTCTTCTTGTGGACTCCTAAACTGGAGAAGGCCCTGCACAGAATAGGGTTTCTTAAAATGGTCATTTTTTCCTACAGATATACAGTGTTCACTTACTATGTGCCAAGCAGTGTCATAGGCACAGGGAATGATGTGGCATGAGATGAGACAAATTGCCTGACCTCAAGAAATTTATTATCTAGGGCTGGTCTTCTCCCCATCCCACAAATGGCTCTGATCCTCTCTTCACCATTTTAGTATGCTCACCATCAAAGTCTGGCATGGAGATAAAATTAGATAATAAATATGAAAGTGTTTGGATATGAAAAGCAAGGCAGATCTTGGATGACCTTACTTGTAGGTCACACTACAATCCTTAAAATTAAGTCACATAAAGGGTCTGGAGCTTTGGGGATGCACATCTGTAGTTCTTTTAGTCTGCCACTAGATGTCAGTGATGTGTCAGAGGGGGCAGGTAGCTAAGAGTGAGGAGCTCAGCCAAGTTGTGGAAAGTGCAAAATAACTGCTCACTGTGCTAAATGACAAGGATGTAATATTTGTTATGTCATCTGATGCTCAGAGAAACCCTATTATTTTTATAACCTTATCTCCATTTTACAGATGATGAAACTGGTGTTCAAAGAAGGGAGGGACATAAATGGCAGTCTCCCCCTCCTTCAGAGGGTACCCAGGCAAAGATTGCTAAAGTGACTACAAAGAGCTCTGATATGAAGAAGCATTCAACCAGACAGCCTTTATTGCCACTAAACTGCTGTGGACAATGTCTGCCCATATTTGGGGCTGCAAATGGCTGTCCAAATGCATGAGAACCAAGAAGTTCTGCAGTCCCCATAGCTGCCTGAGAGAATTGCAATGCAGGCATTCATCAGGCAAGGGGAAGGGTGCAGGCTGAGCCAAGTGTAGCCAACAGGGCTGTCTGTTCTTTGCCAGGTGTGTTGGGAACAATGGTTATTGCATGCTTGGGCTTGACATGGTGATTACAAAAGTATCTTTGGGGACCTGATTTTGGAGAGCATATAGATGATCAGGGTGTCAACACTGAAGAACTCTAGTCCAGGTCCTTCCTAAACAATCCCTAAGATGCTCTGCTGAAGATTAAAGGGGAAAGAGGGGGAGACTTCAAGATCAAATTTATTTGGGGTAAATCTGCATGGAATATTTCCAATGATCATTCCAATCAATAGGACCAATCATCCACTTCCTTGTTTAACTCCTAGGGGAGCAAGGACCTCTGGGAAGGGAAATGACAGAGGAAAAGAGGACACCGAGTTTCTGACTTCAGTGTCTAAAGAACATGCCCTGTGGAGTGGGATAAAAGATGGTGGGTGGGCCTCCTAATGGGGAGAGTTGCAAGGGGGCACTGGCCCAGATTCCCTGGGAAGAAAATCCCATCAACACTCCCTCAAGCAGAGCCCCTCCCAGGGGATGCCAGAAACAAGCTGGAGACCCTGGAAATGGCTGAGGGATGGGGCTGCTCAGACAGGAGGAGGCAAGGCTCATAAGTGTTGATAGCAAGATCAGAATGTCTCTGAGTGGCATCCCAGGCACTGGTTAGTTACCAGGGGCTGGATTTGGGCTTGGCAAGAGAAATGCTTGCATTTGTATGAGTTTAATGACTTATAAAGCCATTTTTGTATGTATCATCTATTCAAATAGTCAGCCTTAAAAGGGCTCTTTTTGCCCTTTCTTTCCAGATGAGAAAAAGCAAAGTCAGAGCAGTTCCCTCGTTTCCCCAAGTTCTGATGCCAAAATTAGAACCAGATTTTTCTAGATGCAATACCACCTTCTTTTCATGGCTAAAATTGTCCTGCAATGGTGATGGTGATGCTCATGATGCCGATGGCTGTGAGGCAGGGCTCGTGAGCTCTGCTTTGCAGATGCCAGTTCCAAGCCCCAGCCAGGGCCACCACTTACGAAGCATGGCAGAGCTGATAATGGGGAGGAATGAGTTTAATGCAGACTTCAGACTATTAGCTTAGTCTTCTCTGCTCCTCTTCCTTCCCATGAGCTCCTTATTACCAAGGGTGGGAGCAAGTCTGATGCCCCCTCAGCCAGCTTCTCTTTAAGCTGAGTCCTCCCTCCACCAGTGGTTGGGAGAAGATGGTGGCTGAGTCCCCGCTCTCTAGCTGCAATTGCTCTGACTCATGCTGAGGGGATGCCAGCACTCAGGCAGGTGCCTTGCTCAAAGTGCATTCTGGGGGATTGATGAGCAGGGTTTGGGGTGGAGGCTACCAGGAGTCAGAGGCCAGGAAGGGGGGTCCTGGGAGCAGAGTGAGGTGTTTGGCTTGGAGAGAGGGAAGCCAGGAGAGATAAGCAAGCTGGGTGTGCTGGGATCAAACAGTGAAAGATGATTCTCACCAGAGCCAGAGAAAGGGCAGGGGAAGACACAGGAGACCCATGCAGAGGGCTTTGAAGGCAGCAGACAGGAGCCTGGGCAGCCCAGACCAGGACAGCGCACAATACTGGGGACAGAGGATTCCGTGAGTTAAGAATGACACATGAGGCTTTATAATTCTGCAGAGCTTTTTGCAGCCATCACCAGCCATGGGATAAATACTTGCCTTCTGCTTCCTGGGTTCAGGCTTTATGCTGCAGATTTAGTTTCTCTTGGGCCACTGTCTTTGTTTTCCCAAACAGTTTGGGTATTTGTATGTTTTATTTGCTCGTGGTTGGTCTGCTGACTCCAAGTTCTGATTCAGGTGGTGTTAATTTATCAAGCCTTCTTATTTGTTTCACATTCTGGTTTTAAGAACTAACAAAATTTAAATGTAGCCCTAATGGGGAGTCTGTGAGTGAAAAATATCATCCCCTGTTGCCTCAAAGGTGGCCAAATGGCACTGAGATGGAGTCACATGTTCGCTGTTTTGTGCCATCCTGGAAATGCCACTCAGTGTGTTCGTTTGTCTATTCTCCATGTAGGACAAAATGGTATTCCCTTTCTCTATTTATTTTTGGAGAAGTTCAAGGGGGACAGAAATCCCTTTGAAGTATTTTGAAGAGGACAGAAGGCAACCTGGATTTGGTGATGAAAATATAGGACATTTCAGCTTTCAAATGTTTGTGCAAAAGAAGGCAAACTGAACTTCAAGGCTCAGATCCTGAGTCCTTGGCCCAGAGAGGGAGGGGACAGCTGGCCAGGGTTGCATTGCCTCAGAAGGTCAGCTGGTGATTCCTGTTGGAAAGTTCTGGAGCAACTTCAGACTCCTTCCTGAATCTGCAGTGGTGAAAAAGAATTCCTCTTATCCACCATACATAGCTCTAACTGCTTAGTTCTTCAGGAAGCAAGCAGAGGGAGTAGACTGCCGGCAAAGGTCTCTGGACCTGCCCTCACACACCAGCCACATCATGACTGGTAGCCTGTCCTTTACAAATCAGTCCGCCTCTCTCCTCATCCATGGAATGGGGGCGACAGAGCCCCTTCTCAAGGGCTGTTGTGAAGACGTACTACTTTTTTTTTTAAAAAAAAGCTTTTTTTTAAAAAAAAAGCTACTTTTTTTAACTTAGCATTTATGAGAATAAAATATTTGTGATGGCTATTATTAGATTTGTCACTGAAATGTTATCAGTCATACCCAGGACCAAATGAAGTGTGTGTATGTGTGTGCGTGTGCGTGTACACACCAGTGCATGTGTTACACCCACACAAGAATTGATCTTCCAAGAAAAGGGATTTAAATTTGTGAGAAAGGAGCAGATTGTTCCCTTAGAGACTGGAAGATCCTGGGAAATTTTCTATAAGTTGCTGAGACTGTCTTCTCATTGCCAGAATATCCCAAGGAACAGAAGAAAAGCCAGCCAGTGGCCCAGCTGCTGGCTTTGCTGGGCCTCCGTTTCCTATGTTTGGCTGGGCCTACATTCTGGCCTCCCAGCCTGGCTGGGGGAGGGATATGTCCCAGGGAGTGGCTGCCCTGGGTACCTTCCAGACAGCTGCTTTGCTGTCCTAAAGAAACAGACCAGGGTCGGGGGTAGGTGTGAGGCACCAGTGGATGGGAGACTTGGTACTTCTCTAGTTTGAATGGGCCTTTAGGATGTAGGAAAGGGGGCTCTATAGGACCCGAACTGATTGACTGAACTGTCCATGTGATGAACTCTATCTGCAAATCTTCTCTATTACAATGGCAACAGAAGTTCTGCCCAACACTTTGCCAATACGTCCTTCTCACTCATCTCCCTATTGTTTCCATAGGACTTTATTCACTCCATGTCAATCCCATGCTGGGCACTAAAGGGAGCAGAGTTGTCACAACAGTGAACAGTTATTGATTGCTTATAGCGAACCATTGTGGTTCAAGGGGGAGGGGGAGGCAGTGCTCCTGAGAACGATTCTTGTCACATCAGATCCCTGGGGTAGGTGGCTAGGCAGTATCACTATTTTAAAGAATAGGAAACAGAGACCAAGAGAGTGCACTTGTAGAAATTCACACAGCTGGCCAGAAGCAACTTTGGGATCCAGACCCAGGCTCTGATGCTAGTATCCACATTTGTAACCCTTATAGTGTGCATTCTTCTCAATTGAGCCACCATCTGGGCAAAGAAACAAAGAGATGACAATCATATGGCCCATCATAGAGCTTCATTGGGTTAGCCCAGGCTAGCCTGTGGTTAGAGGCTAAGATATCGCAATGAAAACAGGAGGGGTTAGAAATAAATGCACCCAGGCTGAGCCCCAGCTCAGCTACTCATTAGCTGTGGGTCATTAACCCCTTTGAGCTCTGCAAATCAGATAAAAAAGACTTACTTTTCCAGGTTAATAAAAGAAACACTGAGAGCCCAGTGACTTGGTACCTGCTGAGCAAGCATGTATAAATGGCCAAGAGCACTACAGTTGCCATTATTGGACAAAGTTATAATTTGGATGAGCACTGGAGAGTTTGCTCTCCTCCCAGCTGAAAGACCAGGTTAGTCACCTGAGGGCCTCAGGCTGGAAGAGGCCTCAAGAGGCCACCAGGTCCCCAGCTCTCCTGGCAGGCTATTGGCCTGAAGTAGCCCCGGCAAGGGAGCTCATCTTCTTTTATGAAGTTCCCAGTGCTGAACAGAGCAGTCTCCGCTCACCACTCACTCAAACACACAGAAGAGCTTGGATGAATGTCAAGGGTTTCATGCTTGCTATTAATGAGCCAGGCTGTGAACTTCATCTTTACTGGTCAAGAACGACTTGACAAATGTGGGATACCGCACAGGGAGGCCGAGTAGACAAGCAGAGGTGCGTCAGACTTGGGCTCCAACCCTACCTGCTGCTTGTCACCTGCCATGTTGCTTGTCCTCTCTGGGCTTTCATTTCCTCCTATGGAAAGGGGAATACTATTTCCCTTGAAGGGTTGCCATGAGCATTGAAGGTCAGCTAAAGGACTCTCTCAACAGAGCTTCCTAACTACAGCCTGGACCCCATCTTCAAGAGTGGCCACGCTGGGCATGGTGGTGCCCACCTGTATTCCCAACAACTTGGGAGGCTGAGGCACGAGGATCATGGGTTCAAAGCCAGCCTCAGCAAAAGTGAGGTGTTAAGCAACTCAGTGAGACCTTGTCTCTAAATACAGAATAGGGATGGGGATGTAGCTCAAAGGATAAGCGTCCCTGAGTTCAATCCCCAGTACCCCTCCCCGCCACAAAAAGAAGAATGGCCTGGCCCTGTCTCTTCAATCCCATCTGTTCCCCCATCAGGCAAGGTCAAAATGCCCAGGCTGCTCTACAAGTTCAGACATGGATACCTCTCCTGCTATACATGGCTGACTCCAAGCCCTCTCGCAAGACAGATGGAATAGCTCTGGTACGTTCTGGGTCAGGCTTGAGATCCTTTGACCCATTCCTGGACTAATGCACAGTTTGGGGCTGGTTCAGGCACTGATCTGGGACAGCCTGGAGCCTCTGGCAGCCTCATAAATCAGGCCCCAGTCTTTGAAGCTTCTGCAAGCTCCCTGGGAGCCAAGCAGCCTGATCTTCCCCCAGGGTCTGGAGTCCAGGGGGTGACTGGAGCCTGATTTACGAAGGTCTCTGATAGCAGCAGCCCCACTGGGGAGGGGAGGCCCAGGAAAGAATGAGTTTGCCCTCTGACCTGGCCTCCCAGGCTGAGGAGACAGACATAGCAACCCTGAAGGGAGGGTTGCCTCCCTCTGGGCCTTTGTCGACACCATCTCCCACCCCTACATACCCCTACTAGAATTTGGCCCCCCTTGCTTGAAGAGATTCATCCCTTCCTTTCATAGAGGAGCAAAGGGAGGAATCTGGCATCCTGGGAAAGAGGCATGGTAGATAGATCTAGGTCCATATCCCAGTTCTATTATGTCCTGGGTGTATGATCTTGGATAAGTCTTTTCTCATTCTTGAGCTTCCCTGTCTTCATCTGTCTCATGAATGAATAGAGCTTAGGAAAATGAGCCAGCAGATTTTAAGACAAAGCACAGCAGCCCACACATTGTGTGCACTCAGGGAATGTTCCCTCCCCTCCTTTCTCCTTCCTCAGTCCAGCCACCCAAACTTCATTGCTGGGTCATTGTGCAGGCCTTCCAGGCAGAGATGCATAAATTATTCCCTAAGTATCCCAAGCTTTAAGACTTGGATTTTCTGCCTTGATGAAAATATTCCGATATTGCACAATCCAATACATTAGCCACTATCCACATGGCTGTTGTACTCTTAAAGTGTGGCTAGTACAACTGAGAAACTTAATTTTTAATTTTATTTTAATTAGAAATTTAAATTTAATTAGCTACATGTGGCTTGTGGCTTCCTCTGGACAACACAGTTCCAGACCATAAAGAAGACTTGAAGCCTGGTCAGGCAGTAGCTTAGGTCCCTGAACTTGGACAAGTCTCCTCATCCTTCTACACTTCCAGTTTCCTCATCTGTAACATAAAGGCTGTTAATAGAACTAAGTGAGGCATCAATGGGCCTCATTCAGTACACACTTGTAGATACATGCATGTTCATTATGATTCTTTCCTTTTTATTGAGTTGGGAGCAATGGAGGCCTGAGAGGAGAAGACATAATCCCTGGCTTTGAGACTACTGTCTGATTATTTGGAGCAGACCATGACCCAAGAGACAGGGATATGGGAGTGCAGTTTCAACCCTTCCCCCAATGTGTTCAAGCCTCTAAGCCACTCCCAGTCTGGCTTGGGCCTTCCTTTGCTTTGTTCCCACCAGGGCTAGTATTTTTGCATGGGGCCATAAATAGCTGATTTCAGGATTAACATCTCTTCACACTTTTCTGTCTTGGCAGCTTGACCCTTAGCATATATCATGAGATAGCATCTGGATAGACTCTATAACTGCCACCAAGAGAGGATGGTGCCACCAAGAGAGGATGGTGCCTCCATGGACCAGGAGCCACAGAAATAAGAAAAAGGGAAAGTGGGTCTACTTCACCATCCTTAAAGCTGATTTGTAGACCACATGGTCCCAAGATGGCCACCAGAGCTCATATTTATGGCAAGAGTAAGAAGCAAACAAAGGGTGTCAGCCATAGCCCTCCTAAGCTCCTTCTATCAGTGACTTCCTTTTCTATCTTATTGGCCAGAATGGGGTCACATGATAACCAGTAACTGCAAGGGAGTCTGGGAAATTGAGTATCTGGCAAAGGGGAAATAGGCCCGATTGACTGTCTTAGTCAAGTCAGAGTATCTCCCCTGGGGTTGAGCATGTTGTTCCCAAACAAAAATGGATTTGTGTTAGCCTGAAAATGGGGGGAGAGAATAGCTGTTGGGTTGGCTACCAATAGCACCTGTCTCCATCACCATTGCACGGTCAGTACCACTTTATAATTTACCAAGTACTTTTGATTTGTGACTTTGTACGAGCCACCCAAGTTTGTGAGACAGCTCAGGGATTGCAGTCCTTATATTACAGATAAGGAAAATGACATCTGAAAGGTAGAGTAACTCCAGGAAACCCTGGAGCCAGGGCTAGGACCCAGTTCTCCATACCTGCAAGCTGCCTCCTGTGAACTGAGAGAAAAGCGTCAATTGAGGGCCCCAACCGGAAGTCATTTATCTTTGTATCCCAAATATCTACCTCAAGCCCTGGAACAGTAAATGTTTGATGTATCTGTAGTTAATAGATAATTAAATAGATATTCATTTATCAACTTGAACCCTGGAGTATGGCATGGGAATGAGGAGGTTGGGCCACCTATTCTTTCTTCAAAATAAGGAAATGGGCAGAGCTGAGTCTATGCATGACTCAGTCTTCTGAGAACTCAGCCCAGAAACCAGAGACTCTCCCTCAGGGGACAATGAAAAGATCTCTTGGGAAAGATAAATGAGGAGCCAGGAGCAGTGACCTGACTTGAGCTCCATCCACCTCAAAAACAGTTCATCTCAGTAAACCTTCTGTTCATTGTCACAACCATGTGTTGAGAATGCCACATACTTACACTTATTACCATCCCATCAGACCAGGTGCTCTCAAAGCAGCCTCTGAATCCCATCCGCATCCCCAGGGCCTAGCAGCATTGGGGTGGAGTTGGAAAGGCTGGATATAAAGAAAATTAAAGGCCCATCCCTCACCTCCCTGCAGAGTTCACTATCATTTGAACAAGAAGATACCCACCTACATAGCAGGCACATTTGTGGAGCACTGAGCTCTCTAACACAGGAGTACTGGGTTGGGGAAGTGGAGGGATGACAAACCAATGGAGTCAGGTGTCAGGGGAAAGGGAAGGAGGCATCTGAGGAAAGCCCAAGGAGGATTGGAGCCTGCATTCCAAAGAAGGAAGGAAAATTGGCAGCCAGATAGAAAAGGTGTTCTAGGTAGGGAGCAGCAGGTACACAAAGATTGGGAAGCAGGAGAGAACAGATGGGTTGTCCAGAGTGGCATTAAGTATAGTATATTTGAAAAACAAGAGTGGAGATGAGATAGGATATACACTGGCAGGCCTCAGGATTGAAGGGCTGTCGGCATCTAGGGTTCTGTGCCTGTCAGACATCAATGTCATAGCAGTCAATGGGGAGTCGAACTGCAGATTAAGATTGGTAGGTCTGAGGAGGGCCTGAGAGTCTGCATGACTCCAGTGCCATAGTCATTGGCCACACTCTGAGTAGCAAGAAAGGCTTTAGGCAATAGGGAGCCATTAAAGGTCTTAAGCAGGGACATGATTGTAGTCTGATTGCTTTTTTTAGAAGAATTACCCTGAAATCTGAGAAGAAGCATCCACAGAATAGAGGAATGCAGGTTGGACAAAAGATTTATTTTTTTCTATATCTCCAAAACCTAGAATGGTGTCTACCTCAGAACAGATAATCAAGAGATATTATGTAAAAGGAATAAATTAGCCATTTATGATAGACTTCTTAAATGAGAAAAAAAGAAGAATGGATGAGTTAAGCTATCCCAGGTTGGTAAACCAATATTATATAAATCCCTCATTTGGGCCAGTACAATTCAATAATGCACCTTGAGGAAGAGGTTTTCTAACTTTTTACATCTAAATATCTGATTGCTTAAATGAAATCCTAAAGGGAGTCTCAATATTTTAATCACATAAGAAATAATTAGGTGCCCAGTCTGAAGCAGGGGAAGGGGCTCTGGAACCTGACAGCCCAGTCTGTCCCTTTGTCCCCACAATTCCCACTACATCCTCCAGACTTTCACAAACCAGTTTCCCTAAAATGTCAACCCAAGTGCTTCCCTGCCCCAGGCCAGGTGAAGTAGCTTTTCTGCAGATTGTGGATGGGACATACTTGTTTTTAGCTCAGTTTCTTCCCACTACAGAGTGCAGTTCTAGAGGACAGGACCATAAGAGCCCCATCTTGACATCCTCATGGCCCACCTTGGACCTAGGTCAACAAGGCCCTTAGGAAAAGGTGATGGGTGAGCTGGCTGAGTGAGTCGATAAGACCCAAGAACAGGGCTTGAGTTCTCAGAACTCCAGACACAGTACCCCTTCCCTCCTCAGCAAGTGGGGTGATGTATGCAACACAGCATGCAGGATATGGAGTTGTGATTTTAGAGTATACAGTTTTGGGTTCAAATCCCAGCTCAGGCACTTACTAACTGTGTAACTTTGGATAAGTATCAAGCTTCTCTGGGCCTTAGCTTCTCATTACTAAAAGGAATAGAAAAGTCAGTCTTCCTTCAGAGGGGTACAGCACAGAACAAGTGAGTTCCCGGACGTAAGCAGAGCTTTCTGGACATGCAGCTCTCTCCAGACACCCCTGCTGCCCACTCAGCCTCCCTTGCTTCTGCATAAGTATCTGCACATTGCATTTAAGCAGGAAGTATCAGTCACGCTGACAAATCTCTGTGTCCCCATGGTGTTCCTAACTAGTTAGATGTTTGGCATTTATTCTCAACTGCTTGTTGTTATATTTTTCAAATAACCAAGTATTTAAATAACATTAGCCTGATTGTTTCTGCAGATTTGTAGCCTTTGTCCTGCACCAGGGAAATCCTCTCCCAGGCGGGTGTAAGTAACAATAGATGTAGCCTGGGGGAAAACACTCAGAACATTCAGAAAACACTCAAGAGATAAATATAAAAATCACTAAATCACTGGCTTTGGTCAGGATCACAAAGCCAGGTCTGAAGCTAGTCTCCTGAGCCAGATTCCACACTCTTGCCCACTGCCACCTGCCTTGCTGAAAATGAGAATGTGAAACCCTCTCTCAGGACCACAGAGAATTGGCCCATCCACGACTGGCAGTGTCATGTAAACTGTAGACTATGTAAGGTCCCAGCATTGTGTTTTCTCAAGGTGGCTGGGCTTATCCTCTGGTGAGGGTATCCATTGCTTAAACCCGAATTTCTTCTAGATACATGCTAAAAATCATTCTCCAGGCCCTTCCCAGTGCCTTCTCAGCTCAAGGCTCTGCTTTTAGACACCCTTTTCTCATACTCATGGAATAGAAAGACATAAATATAAAAATCACTAAATATATAAGTCAGAGATCACTCAATATATAAATATGTATTTAATGGGAAGAGAAGGAAAGCCAATAGGCTCCTGCTTCCCCCTTAAGCTGAGGGGGTGCATCTCAGGCAGGTTGAGGCAAAATGGGCTGGTGTCCAGCCATCTGGCTCTTTGTGAGGACTGGCCCACTCAGGGGCTAATCCTGTTTTGTGATGCTCTCTTGGAATGGGCACAGAGCCTAAGCCAATTAAAACCCTCTCTTTGAAGGCAGTTCAGGTTTTCCCAGAGGGGACAGGCCTGCACAGTGACCCGAGGTAATTGCTTCAGGGATTGCTCTCCTCTCCTCCCTTCTGGCCAGAGCTGGAGGGGGACCAGGGCTTTGTCTGGGAAGTCTCCATCACATTCTTCCTCTCCAGGCCCCAGAGAGATGACTATGTGGGTCATCAGGAGAGGGAGAAAAGCCGAGATATGAATAATTACCCATCTTTCAGATGAGGAAGGTGAAGCCCAGGATAAGTTGCTCATGGCATGTCTAGTGAGCTGAAGACTGAGATTCAAACTGAAACATGCCTTCTCAAAATCAGGGCCTTTTCTGTTTTTTTTAGAACAAGAGCCAAATACTTGTTACCTTGTATCCAGCACAGATTGGGGTACATACTAGGTTCCTGGTAAATATTTGTTTAGTGACTAAATGCATGAATAAATAATGCTAAACAGACTTGATGCAATGGCGTGAGTCGGGGAGAGAAATTCAGAACTGCATCTGAGCAAGAGTGAGGTGCTTCATAGTAATGATAAGAAGGAGAGCCAAGGAGAGTTGGTTGAATTAGTATCTCCACGTGGGAGAGGAGGTGGGGTGAAGTTAGTGAGTCGACATGGCATGCAACTGGGTGTGACACAGCTGGGATTGGAACCCTTGCTGTCTGATGGCAGAGCCAGTGCTCTCAGTCACCATTGCACTGCTTTCTCTAAGGACAATGTCCCCATGTAAAATGGAAATGGTGGTGATCTTCTCAGCATTGTGGGGTGGCAGCTGGGCTGGGTCCTACATCCCATAATCCTTCCACTTCCAGCTATGGAGAAAGCAAGCAACCCACTCCAACCCCCTTCCTGGCTGGAATAACCTCCAAGACTGGCGTAGTTAATGGAGGTTAACGACCCAAAAAAGTTGAATTGATGGAGTGACAGGCCGAGTTTCTTAATGAAAACAAATTTAGAGCTGTAATCAGGTGAACAGTGAGGATCTGGCCCTGGGAAGGTGGGCTGCAGTGACCCAAGTGTTTCATCAGCCAGCAGAAGGGCAAGGGCCAGAGCTTCCCCACAGAGAGGAAAGGCTAAGGGCCCTCCTAGAGGTAGAAAGGCAGCCATGGCCACCAAGGAGACTCTGCTAGGGCCACAGAGCCCACCTGGGGCTTAGACAGCCCTGAGGTTAGGGAGGATCATGGTTGGTCCTTTGCACCTGGTGACTGCTGGGAAGGTAAACAGAGCCTCCTCCTCAGTCAAGGGTTCCCAGGCAGAGTGGTAAAGGTCATTATGAGAAGGTTACCTCTATGTGGAGAGCAGCCAGGTAGGAGCAGGGAAATGCAAGAGGCACCTGAAACCAAAGAATACAGAGTTCAGAGTTCACATCTGTGGATTCCCAGGAGGATCAATCTGACCCAGAGCTGAGAACTGAGCTCTCTAGTGTTACTGTGTTTGCTGGGAGGTTTTTGTGTTTGACGTGGGCACCCTGTTGGGATTTGAGGCCAGATGGTACAAGTTCACGAAGGACTTGTGCTAACAGGCATCTGTGATCCCAAGCAGTGGGGCTTGCACTGTGGTATGCTTCTGCTCCAGCTGTGAGCTCGTTTTTGATCAGAATCCTCTTAGTATGGGGACTGGCATTCCTTAAACATGTGGAATTCATCCAACAACATTCCCTCCTAACTGTGGGGTAGTTATTCATTTCCTTGTCTCACTCACCCTCGGGATACATGGAAAATGTAAGGGCCGACCTTTGCACTCAGAGTCAAAAGAACTGGGCTTCATCTTCGTTCTGGTTCGTGCCTCTTGCTAGTTGAGTCACTTGGAAACAAAGCCCTTTGCTGCATTGAACTCCAGTCCTTCGCCTAACACAGGATCAGGGCAGCTTCTCAGAGGCGTTTGCTCGTTTATTCTTTTTGTAGGACTGAAATCTTGGGACTCAATGCCGAACAAGATAGACACAGTCTATCTTGAAACTTGGAGCATAGAATTAAGCAATTACTTAAATATCAATATAGTATTATTATAACTTTAATAAATTCCCCAAAAGAGAGGCACAGAGTTTTAGAGGAGTCGAGTGCTGTCTCATTAAAAGAGCTCTGGCATCTTAGGATTTCTAGTTACAGTGCCATAATTTATTTGAGCCAATTGCTTGCCACTTATGGCCTGTGTAATGCCTTCTTCCCCACAAGGTGATAGCAAGCTGCTCGGATTCATATTTACCTACCAAATTAATGTGAAAATATGGAAGCAATTTACAAGCTCTGAAGTACTGTTTAACCCTTTGGTAGGTAAATATGAATCATTATTAATCACACAATATTTTCTCTTGTTTTTTAAAGTGGTTTAATGATCTGAGCCCCAGTTTCCTTATCTGTAATGTGGAAATTATAATACCTGCATCAGGTAGCCATACTATGAAGTATATAAACCCAAAATAGAGTGGTTCAAAGTGACCTTTTATTGGTTTCTAAAGGTCAATCATTTGGGCTGGGCAAAGCTGGGTAGTTAGCTAGTCTGGTCTGGGATCACTCATGTGGCTAAAATCTCCTGCAAGTTTGTTGGCTCAGTTCTAAGTCTCAGCAGCAAGCAGGCTAACCTGGGCCCCTTCTATGGTGGCTGTTTTTAAAAAGCAGCAGGAGAAGGCAAGCACAAATGCTCAAGGGTCTTCCATGCCTCAGATTTGAGTGTCCTTTTGGTCCATTGGCCAATGCAAGATGGCTAATCCCAGAGTCAGTGTGGGGACTACACATGGGTTTGAATATAAGGAAGTGAGAGTCCTGAGACTATTAATATAGCCATCTTTCCTCATACCAACTTCTAGAATTGTCTTGAAAATTTAGTAAGAAATATGGGATGCCACATTCATGGTGTTTGTATTAATATTGGTGACTGAATGTAGTAAATGCTTAAGGATTGGTAGGTAAATATGAATCTGACAGCTTGCTACCACCCTAGGGGGTGGAAAAAGGCATTGCACAGGACATAAGTGGCAAGTGACTGGCCCAAACAAAATGTGAACTTTGATGTTGTAACTAGAAATCCTAAGACACCAGAGCTTTTTTTTTATGGGACCAGGGATCGACCTCAGGGGCACTCAATCACTAAGCCATATCTCCAGCCCTATTTTGTATTTTATTTAGAGATAGAGTCTCGCTGAGTTGCTTAGCACCTCACTTCTTGCTAAGGCTGGTTTTGAACTCGCAATCCTCCAGTGTCAGCCTCCCAAGCCGCTGGGATTATAGATGTGTGCCACTGCAACCAGCCACGAGGGCTCTTTTAATGAGACTGCACTAGACTCTTTCATTTCTGGTGAAACTGGTGTTTTAAAGAGTGACATTGACCAAAAAGAACTTTTTCAGAGAAGAACGGCCCGGATGGAGGCAAGATGGGTGAGAACTGAATTAGGTAAAGGTAGAGAACTATTTATCTTGGACAACGATGCAACATTTGCACCTGTTGTTTAGCAAGTTCTTATTCTGTGTCAAGCATCATGTGAAGTATTTTCATAGATTGCCTCATTTAAGCCTCAAGAGTACTTTGTGAGATGGTAGAAACCACCCTATTTCACAGATGAAAAAAAAAAAACTGAGGTTCAGAGTTTATTGGCCTAAAGTCGCATAGAAAGTATGTAGTAGGTTCAATGTCCACAGTGAGCTCTGCCTGACTTAGAGCATGCTGACTCAAAAAATCCTTTATTATCTAATTGAAATTTTTATTAAGATAATTGTGACTCATGTGCAATTGTGAGAAGTTATACAGAGATTTCCTATGACCACTTTACCTACTTTTCCCCAGTAGTAGCACTCTGCAAAACTATAGTAAGAGAGCAGAATTTCCAACCAGGATATTGGCATTGATACAACCCACTCATGCCTGTCTTATTCAGGTTCTCATTTGATTTATGCGTATTTGAGTGTGTGCTTACTTTTGCTACCTGACAATATTCATAGGTGAGTATATCCAGTCAAGGTGGTAAACATTTCCATCACCACAGGTATCTCATGATGTCTCTTACAGCCACACTCCCAGCCCATTCCCTAACCCTTAGCCACCATGAATCTTTTCTCCATTTCTAAAGTTTTGTCATTGCAAAAATGTTATAGAAATGGCATCATATAGCATTCAGTCTTATACAATTGGCTTTTTTCACTCACCATAATTCCCTGGAGATTCATTAGTATCATTATCTCATTCCTTTTTATCATTTAGTAGTATTCTCTGGTATTCCCCATTTATTTAACCATTTCCCCTGTCAAAGGACATCTGGACCCTTTCCAGTTCTTGCCTATTAGGAATAAAGCATCTGTGAAAATTATTGTATAGGCTTTTGTGTGACTATAAGTTTTCATTTCTGAAGATTAAATGCCCAAGAGTACAATTGCTAGGTTGTACAATAATTGCATATTTAGTTTTTAAAAAACTGCCACACTGTTTCCAAAAGGGTTGAACCCTTGTATATTCCTACTGGCAATGTGTAGGAGATCCAGTTTCTCTGCATCCTTGCCAGCATTCAGAGTTGTTGCTACTTTTGATTTTAACCATTCTAATATGTATGAGTATTAATGCATTGTGATTTTAATTTGCATTTTTCTCATAGCTAATGATAATGAACATCTTTCATGGGCTTGATTGACATCTATATGAGCTCTTTGATAAAATTTATATTCATATTGTTTGACCATTTTCTAATTGGAATGTTTATTGATGGTTTGTTGGTTGGTTTTACTTATGAGTTTTTAGAGTTCCTCATCCAATCTAGATACTAGGCCTTTGTTGACGTGTAGTTTGCAAAATGTTCCTACTACTCCATAGCTGTCTTTTCATCCTTTTTTTTTCTGCTTGTACACAAAGTATGTTCACACCAATTCATGTCTTCATACCTGTACTTTAGATAATAATGTCCATCACATTCTACCATCCTTGCTAACCCCATGCCCCCTCCTTTCCCCTCCCACCCCTCTGCCCTATCTAGAGTTCATCTAATCCTCCCACGCTCCCCCTTTCTACCCCACTATGAATCAGCCTCCTTATATCAGAGAAAACATTCAGCATTTGGTTTTGGGGGGATTGGCTAACTTCACTTAGCATTGTCTTCTCTAACTCCATCCATTTACCTGCAAGTGCCATGATTTTATTCATCCTCTAAATGGAGTCTTTTGCAGAGCATGAGCTGTAACTTTTGGCAAGGTCCAGTATTTCCTTTCTGGATCATGCTTTGGATATAAAGCCTGCATATTTAATCCCTATGTTCTACAGATTTCCAGAGTCTTGGGGAAAGAGGTCTCATTGGAAAAGAGGTTTTGTTCTGGGGAGGAGGAATTCTCTTGTTCATTAATTTCTAAAGCATAGAATTAGGGCCAGCATAGAGTTAAGGCTCTTGAAGAAAGCAAACTTTGTAAAGCCAAGTTTAGGTGATAGAATGTGTTAGAGCTAAGCTTCCTGTCATCAGAGATACAACAAGGGCTGGCTGGTGTCCATGAATTCTCACAGAAAGAATATGAGCATCAGATGGGGCTTGGGCCACTGTGTCCTTTATATTCCCTTCCAAGTCTGAGAATCTAGGAAAATTGTCTTAGAATTACTCTTGCCTGAACTGGAATTTCTAATAAATATATCCTCCAAAGACCATACAATTTGAGAAATTTAGAAAGACTTTGGGTGATTGAGCCAGATGCACCAGGAGGTGGTCAGCAGAAGCCCCCTAGGAGGCAATTACCCTGTTTGGGTGGAATGCACAGAGGCCAAAGGCTGTTCAGGCCAGTCTCCCTGTTCCCTGTTTGGGGCCAACAACCTGGCTGCCTGCCCCACTTCCACTCCAGTAGCCTTTACTCCATTCAGACTACCCCAGAGAATCCCTTTCTTTAAGGCACTTATGAGATTTAATTACCGATGGCAAGGTCCTCTGAGGCCTTGGATGAAAGGGTTGGGAGCTGTGCAAGGCTTGATTAGGCGTGTAGAACTCTGGGCACAATTAGCTCCATGAGAGACTGGCCCTGCCTTTATCTGTCTCCAGTTCTGTGTGACTTACAGCAGCTAATTATTGAAATAAAAATCGCCTGGCCACCCAGCTGCTGGAAAGAGGGCCCGAACATCCATTAAGTCTACCTTTAATGATTGGAAATGGGGCAGCTTCAGGCACTTTGGGTTTTCCATTCATTATGGGCCTTTTTCTCCAACTCTTTGAGATTTGGGTACCTGGAGATATAAGTAAAATTCTGCCAAGGCCACTTCTCTCTGCTTTGCTTCTAGGTGACTCTCCTTTCTGGGACACCAATCAGCTTTGTATGCCATGAGAACCCCTCTTAGCATCTCCCTAAGGCACACTGGAACCACTGCATCTTACAGAACTGCTGGCCCTTGACATTGTACGTGTATGTGTGCACACGTGCAGATTCTAAACCACTGAGCCTTAGCTCCTGCCTCTGTAACACACAAAGTCCTGAGTGGCTCTCTGAGGGCACAGTCAATTTCCAGCTGCACAAATCTAGGCTTAAATGTGTAGGCTTGAGGGAGCAGATTTGTTTCAAATGGAGTGACTTAGGGAGCCACAGGAAAGGTCTGGACCCCTGGAAGACAGAGCTCCCAGCCACCTGCACAGGCCATGGAAGGAAGTCTGTCCTGAGTGCTACTGATTGGCCTGTCAACAATGGTATTCAAGCTGCTTTTGGGTTCTCGCCAGACAAAGGCAAAGTCAGAGTGTTTTGTAGCTAGAAGGAATCCAAGCATCCAGTGGGGATTTCGGAGAGTTGTATGTTTTTATTCACTTTGGTCCACCAGGAATGCTGGGGCCTAAGGCTTTGAGCTCACACCCATGGGGCAGCACTTCTGAGCTTGACCCAGTTCCATCAACAGCAAAAGGCCTGGCTAATAGAGTTACAATAGAGCCTTCCCTTTCCGAACTACCACTACCACTTCGGGGAGCAGCACTAAGTGGACATGCACACACACCACCACCCACAAAGACAGCAGCCCAGCCAATCCCTGATGTCCCCCTAGCAGGGAGCAGCGTCTCACTGGAGAAACTGATTCTGACTTCTTGATTCCCGTCTTTCCTTCCTCTGTAACATCCTCCATGTCAGTTGTATCTGGATAAATGCCCTGCCTGGGTTTTTGTGTTAGACAAGAAGCTATTGTACGCACAAAGTAGACGTTATATATATAACTGTGTAACATGTAATATTATATCAACAGCCCTGATCACAGATAAGGAAAATGAGGCCTAAATAGAGAAGCACTTGTCTATGACCCCATGACACCTAAGGGTAAACAGGAGGGATTTTAACCCAAGAGTATCTGGTCTCTAAATTCCGCATATATTTTATGTGTTGAGTGCTGTCTGTCCTCTAAAGAGGGAAAATTCCCTTAAGTGTCACTCTTGACCATTCTCTGTGCTAAATTCTTTGCATGTGTTATGTCACTTATATCTTCAATAACTTTCCCAAGATGATCCAGTGATTATCACAAGAGAGGACAGATGAAGAAACTGAGGCTCAGAGAAGCTTGGTAAGATGTCTCTGGTCCCACAGTGGTTCACAGTGGAGCTGAGATTTGAAGTTTTAGAGTTGACTCTAGAGCTGCTGCCTGCTACCATCAAGCTTTACTGTCTGCCAAGGATATAGGAAGGGAGCACTAAATTATGGGTGGATCTAAGGAAGACATCTCTTGGTGTCCAGGGTCCACAGTGGAACCCTTTTGTTAGCATCAGAAGGAGGCATAGTGTGTGTGTGTGTGTGTGTGTGTGTGTGTGTGTGTGTGTGTGTTACTGGGGATTGAACCCAGGGGCACTCAACCACTGAACCACATCCCTAGCCCTATATTGTGTTTTATTTAGCCACAAGATCTCATTGAATTCTTAGGGCTTCGGTAATTTGCCGAAGCTGGCTTTGAATTGTGATCTCCCTGCCTCAGCCTCCGGAGCTGCTGGGATTATAGGTCTGCGCCAGCTATTTTAATAGTCCTTCCCTTTAGGCCCTGAGCTGGGTACAAAGAATAAAATCCCTCTCAAAGCTGCTTGGGTAGGTCCAGGGTCTGTTTGGCTGAAAAGACAGAGGAAGAGGAGGAGTAGACCCTTTCTACAGCTACACAGTTTACCCAAGAACTTCCTCCAGGCTGAGGAGTCCTTTGTGAGAATCTAAGTCTCACCATTTCCAGAAGCCTTAACTGTCCCCTGCCTCTCCAAGGGGCTTAATTCCCCTCAGCTCTCTCCTCCCCACCTCACAGAGTAGATGCCTAATGGGAACCCCAGGTAATTACAGTCTAAGACCAGGTCTTAGTAGGGGTGGGAGATTAATCAGCCTTCTTACTTCTTCTGATTATTTCTTAGCATGGACCTAGAAGAAGACTTTTTACAAGGATTGGCCCTCAAATAAAATGGGTTTCAGACTTGATCCTTGAAGTTTTCCAGAGAGGAAAAATGAGGTCCCTGTTGATGGGGCCAAACTGCAGAAGAAACAGGTCATTTCCCAAGGTGTCATTCATGAAGAAATTCTGAGTCCTAGCAGACACAAGCTTGTCCTGAGGCCCCAGTGGGTCTGGCTTCTGAGAAAGCCACTGGGGTTGAACTGTACCCAGAGAAGATAGTGTTGGTGCAGGACAAAGGGACATATGGAGGACATCAGTCAGCACCAGGAAGCTCCCGGTGGTTTTTGGTCAACACAATAGGAGACACAAGGGGACAAATAAGAGCATTTTTCTCTCCTGTACCCTGGTAAACTCTGGCTCACTCAGTTCAAGGGTCACCTCCTCCACTCAGCACAGGCCTGGCATTGGCATCTCCCTGTCTCTGTGTTTTGTATTACTGTTTGGTTACTGTTTTGTGTCCTCTGTGCTGGAATCACCTGTAGATATGTTTGTCCTTCTTACCACTCCATGGGCTCCTTGAGAACTGAGGCTGCTTCCAAACCACCTCCTTGCTCCACACCTTGCTCAGGGTCCCACAAAGCCCAGTGAGGCAGAAGAAGGACCAATATGGACAAGCCTGGGAGAAAGAACACAAGCAAGGTGAAGCAGGGAATCTAGCAAGAGGACTCAAGGACACAGATTGGCTCCAGTCCCAAAGTGCTATGGCTGCAGCAAAGGCTTCAGACTTATTTTCTAAGATCCCAAGGTATAGAGCTGAGGTCTATGGAAGGAAGGAAGGAAGATGGATTTCAGTTTCATGTCAAAAAGCACAGTCTAGCAGGCAGAGCCATCCCTGGAGGTAACGAAGCCCCCAGTATTGGAGGTCATTCGATAATACTATGGGGATGGCATTCAAGTATTTGAAGGGGCAAGAACCAGCTGACCTTCCATGTTTCCTGCAATCTGTATGCATTTTCTGATTCTAAGATGCGACTACTTATAAGAGGAATCATTGGTTGAAATGGCTTTGGAAGGAAGAAAGGATAATCAGGAAGCTAGAAATCTCATAAAACCTCCTGTTGTTTAAGGATTTATTGTGTCCTTAGTCCCACACATGCCCAGCCCTTTGAGGGGTTGGGAATCTCTAGTGGGAACTCTCTTGGCTTGGGATCACAGCCATCTGCCCTTTGATACCTTGCCTCTGACAAGCCTCCAACAGAAGGGCAAGATGGCTTCTGTAGGCAGTGGCACCATCTGTCACCTGCCTGACAACCGCTGATTAGGGATGTCCCCATAGCCAGACTGGGCATGCAGCCACAATCCACCACACTCCCAGGAAAACCCTCTCCCTGGCCTAGTGTGCTCTTCTTTGCAGGGCCCATCAAGAAGCGTTTGTGAAAGTCCTTCTCCCAAGTTCAGGTCAGGTGCCAAGTCAAGTCATCAGAAGAACTAATACTATTATAAAGCAAAGTGAAAGAACAAGTAGAACACTTAAGCAAATTAGAATATGAATGACCACGTAAGAAGCAGTGTAGATTATGAATGAGAAGCTTGAGCCTTGGTGTAGCACAGGTTTGAATCCTGGATGTGCTAATTTCTTACTGTGGCCAAGATACTAAACCTATTGGAATCCTGGTTTCTGTCTGTAGAATGGGAATGATTTAGGATGTGGTGAGGACTAATGAAGAAATGCCTGTAAAAACCTTGCTCTTAGCCACCATTATTAATATCAATGTCTCACTGTTTAAAAGGCAAAGTGAGCTGGGCATGGTGGCACATGCCTGTTATACTAGCAGCTAGGAGGCTGAAGCAGGAGGATCACAGGTTCAAATCCAGCCTCAGCAACTTAGCAAGGTGCGAAGCAACTCAGTGAGATACCATCTCTAAATAAAAATACAAAATAGGGCTGGGGATGTGACTCAGTGGTTGAGTGCCCCTGAGTTTAATCCCTAGTACTGCCCCCCCTCAAACCCCCCCCAAAAAAAGGCAAAGCATTACCCCAAACTGACAGGGCCAGAAAAATATACTCTGGGTGCCACAACAGAGAGCACAGACCTGGGAGTCACACCAGTTCCAGCCCTGGTGTGCCTGGTGTGTTGTGTGAACTTGAGCATCACTTTGCTGCTCCGAGCCTCAGCTTCCAAATCTGTAAAGTGGGAATAAGGATGCCTCCTCTGGTTTGCCCAGAGTCCAACATGGCACCTGGCACAAGAATAAGGGCAACCATCTCCTCCACCTCCCGCCAGCTTAAAGCCAAGTCCTCCAAATTGGAAGAACTAAGGGAAATAAAATTTATGGTTTTATACACACCCAGATACTACCCAGAACTTATATTTTGCAGAACACATTTTAGCTCTGAAATATTTATGGGCCCTTTTTGACACACAAAGAACTAAAAATATCACCCCATGCTTATGTTAAGCAAAACTTATAAAACTTCAGTCCAGCAAGAATTCAGTCAATTTCCTGGCTCATTTCTGGCTGTTCCTGAGGTAATCGGAGTGATAACAGCCCCTATTTCCCCTAGGCCTTAGCGGGGCAGAGGTTTCTTGGCAGTGCTGCACTGTCTGTGGAAGTCTCCCTGCGAATGCTCCAGGCCCTTGCCCCTCCATAAATATCACTGAAGTCCACAAGAAGGGCCCAGGTTTGCTAATTGAGTTTCTCCCCAACACCGACAGCTTTGTTTCTAGTATCTCTTCCTCACATCTCCCAGTCTTCAGGAGCCCCACCCTGGTCAGTCTTCCAGGGCAGCTGCAGGCCCCCAAGGCATCAAGGCCTCTCTGAAACCAGCTGGAGGGGATGCTCCCTCCAGGGCTTCCCCAGCAGGCTCTCTAATCCACATGGACTTTGCATTTTACTGCTCACTGGTATTCTGGAAATTTCTTTTAATCTCTACCAGGGTGTAGAGATTCTCCTCAGGCTCCATCTCCAATCTCTTTCCCTCCCTAAAGTCAGAATTCAGGAGTGACCACCTTCTGTCTGTTCCAGGAGCATTCATCCACAGCATGACCTAGAACAGTGTGCTTCAAACTGTAGGTTGCAACCCACTAACGATTCTACATAAGTAGAATGGAACAGAAAATATCAAATTCCGGGCTGGGGTTGTGGCTCAGTGGTAGAGCACTTGCCTAGTATGTGTGAGGCACTGGGTTCAATCCTCAGCCACCACATAAAAATAAATAAATAAAATAAAACATCCATCAACAACTAAAAAATCATTTTTAAAAAAGAAAGAAAATGTCAAATTCTACCCTGTGGCAAGGTTAAGCAGAGCTTTGTGAGATTTTTTTGTTTTTATTTTAAAATTTGTAAGTGTAGGTGTGCCCTGAATTGTGACACAAGTGTATTTTCACTGTAGGTCAGAAAGATCTGGAAGCCGCAGATCTAGACCTCCTCATACCTCAAAACTGTCTGGCCTGGCTCACCTTTTTCCTGACATTCTTTGGTTCAGTTTTAGATGTCAGTGTGACTGGTGAGGGCCCTTGATCATCTCTCCACCTTTGGCCCACCTCAGCAAGGGCTCAGGGCCTATGGGTGGCATCCTTTCTTTGTCTGATTTGCCCATTCCAAGAAGCTCCAAGGAGTCAAAAGTGTATGTCTTGTCCTCTGATGTCTTGAGATAGGCTCAACACAGCAGGGCAGAAACTTAGAGTTGGGGGTGGATGGAAGGATGCAGAAAGGGAGGGGAAAGGGGGAGCAGGGGAGGAAGGAGCCTCCTGGGATATGTCCAGTATCTCCTTCAGCACTTAGGTAGGATGAAGGGGACTTAGCAATTATTTATCAAATGAATTAGCCTATGGGACTAGATGTTCACTACTTTCATTGAGGTTTAAACATTTTCTTATGTTTCAAATCTAGACCCAGACACTTGGAACCTTGTGATTTGGAGAAAGTCACTCAATCTCTTTGAACTTGTGATCTTATTATCTTATTGATAAAATAGCAGTAAATAAGAGAAATATAAAATTAGAGAATAATACCTACCTTGCACAGTGGGTGCAGAGACTAGAAATAACATGTACCCAGCGCCCAGCACATGAGGAGGTATTCTGTTACAGTAGCTTCTTTGCTGTTACTGGCTCTTTTCCTATCTGAAATGATATTCTGATCACCATCACAACCAGGTGTCTCCCGGGCCTCCCCTCATTCACACACCTGTTCCAAGCTTCTAGTACCATCCAAGCCTAACACCACATAAAAGAAAAACAAACCAAAACAAAAATATAAAAATGTCCCAGTCATGTCCGTTACTGGCTGTGTGAACTTGATCAGCCACTTGGGTCATTCAGCCTGCTCTCTCCAATGTGGAAAGCACTGAACTTTGGCCTCAATACCTTCTGGCTCCTTCCCTCCTCCTGTCCTGGGCCTACTTTCCCTCCCCATTGACAGACAAAACTGACACCCATGTCAGAGCATGGGGATGGACTTACAAACCTGCAGTTCATACTTTATCACAGCATTTGTTGCTGATGGTCCCTGTGGCTAATACCACAAGGGTTCAGTAAACTGTCACCACAAGACTCATGTCCTGCTCATCACTGGAGTCCCCAGTGCCCAGCACAAGACTGGTCTGTCATCATTTGGAAGTGAATGGTTCTCTGAAGAGAACTCTGTGGTGCTCAAGTTGTGCTTGGAGATGGGACTAGAAAACTGCCCCTAGAAGCAGGCTAACAGGAAAAGTCTATGCCATCTCCTGGGTTTTGCCAATTTCCTTGGGCTGGCCCATTGTCTTTCATGGAAGCCAATTGCTCATGGTGATTGTAGACTTGAGCTGGAGCCATGGTAGGAGCCTCGGTGTTAGCCTGAGGCCTGCCATGATGAAGTTGCTCGATTTTCCTTTAGGCATATATTTATTAACTACTTGAGCCTCCCAGAACAACTTTGTCTGCTTAATTGATTCTGTCTAGTTACATAATTTGTTGATTAAAAATAAATCAATAATAATGAAGACGGTGGCATTGATAGTAATAATTTTTCCATTCTTTATGCCTATGTAAAACATTACAGTTGACAAAGCATCTGACAAACCCAGCCTCTTGGGGTAAGGGACTTTGCCAGTGCCACAGACAGAAGGTGGCCAGGGAGGACTGACTCCTAATCTGGAGCTCCTATCACCAGCATGGCAGAGGGCATGGGAAGGAAGTCTCAGAATTCAACACTTCCAACTCTTTATTCTCTTCCTGTAATTTTAGGTAACTATTTAACTTCTCTAAGTGTCTATTTTTTTTTAAATGGGGCCCATTCACAGATCTGGGAAGGGTGAGAACTAAATGCCATCATGAAACTAAATCCTTTCCCAGGATGCCTACAGCAAACCCAGAGTGCGCAATAGCTGCTGGCGTTATTCAAGGCTGGAGGTAGTTGCTCAAAGTCAGCCAGGCAGGAGGAGGGGCAGCTGTCTCCTGGTCAGCATTCTTACAGAAAACAGAATCCCCCCAGACGGTTTAGAAGAACAGACTATAATGAAGAGACAGGGTAAGCAGGCACAGGGATCCAGCCAAGATGGTGAAATGAACAGAGTCGAGTATGGCTGGAAACTGATACAGCCCTGGTCTGGGCTGGTGAGAATGGTGGAAGGTATTAGCAGAGTCTAGTATGAGGTGGAGATCTGGAAAAGGAGTCACCTGGAAAGAGGTGGCGTGGATTGAGGCCACAGTAAAGATCATGGAACATACCTCAGACTTCTTATATCCCACCTTCCTGCCCACCATCTCCTTCTGGTGCATCCCTTAGGAGATTCCAGTAAATGATGCAGAGTCTTCATGGTATGAAAGAGTATGGGGAATCAGTAATGGCAGGCAGCTCTGGAGGACTGCAGTGGAGGGTATGTCTCGGGGATTCAGAGTGGGGTAGTAAGTTTTCTGCAGCAGTGAGAGAAGCAGAGGGAGGATTAGGAAGGATCTTGAGAGGCCTGGGATGTCATGCTAGTAGGCTTTACAGGCATCAGGGAAATCAGAGTCTAGTGGATGTCTTAGTCCATTTTCTCTTGCTATCAAATACCAAAGACTGAGTAATCTATAAAGAAAGACATTATTTCTCAGTTCTGGCATCTGAAAGGCCAGTAACAAGATACAGCACCTAGTAAATGACTTCGTGATGCATCTTTACCTGGTGGAGGGCATTGCATGGCAAGAGAGTGCAAATTTGCATGCTTGGGTCTCTCTTCTCTCCTTCCAAAGCCACTAAACCCATTCTGGGGTCCCCACCCTCATGACCTCATCTAACCCTAATTACCTCCCAAGGCCCCGCTTCTCAATGCCATTAACATACAAATTTGAAGATTAAATCTGCAACACATGAACTTTGGGAGAATACATTCAAATCTTAGCCACCATAGGGAAAGAACAAGCATGTTTAAGCATGGCTATGTGCCACACTGCTTCTGACCCGTGGTGGAGACCACAGGGCTCCAGGTGGGCCACCTTCCCCAGCATCCCTCCCAACCTCCTGTCAGGGCCTCCCAGTCTCTGCTTTGAAGACTCTTGCCCCCAGGGGACACTTCTCTACTTCTTCTACCCCACCCTCTTCTTACTCTCACTATTCAATGTCAATTTGAATGTGAGCCATGACTGACCTGTCTATTCAAATAAGTAAATATTTCCTGAGTTGCTATCAAGATGAAAATATGTGGGGCGTTGGGAGTGGGTAGTCCTGTTATCCCTGCCTCTGCTTTCTGACAAGAAAGCTGTGAGCTTGGGGACTGTGTTCTTCATAATTTGTAGTTACTGAGCCTTTGCCTTGAAGCCCGTGTCTTTAGTCAACGGGTTAAAGCTGATGTAAAGAAGTAGTCATCCTCCAGTGTAATCCCTACAGTGGTCCTCGGCCTTATAGCATAAAATTCTGTGTTGATGTACCTTCTCCAGTTATACCTGTTATGTAGCTGGAGCCTTCTAAATTATACCCTTTAAGAGAAAATGTGTAATTTTCTGATGATAATAATAGCTAATATATAGTGAGCACTCATTATGTACCAGGGACCATATACCAGGGGTATATATTGATGTATTTAATCTACAAAACAACCCTGCAGATGAGGAAACTGAATCACAGAGAAGTTAATCACTTATCTGGGGTTGTATAGCTAGTCAGTGGGGAGTACATACTTCTAGCCCAGTCTTTCAGATTTACTTAATACATATTAACCTACAGGGAACTACCAAGATTTTATGTTACTTAAGAAGGAATAAAGTAGCTGCCAAACAATTCTCTTCAATTCTTCACTTAGCAGACATTCTGTGGCACTGCGGATGCCCAGCCTGCCCTCAAGGAACTGTAGTCAAGAGGAGAGGCAGACAAGAAAACAAACATCTAGTTAGCTACATGGGCAATGATGGAATAGTGTGCCCAAAGGCAGATAAGCCAGAGTTAATGTCTGGAAAACACAAGTGGCCCAATAAGATGGGAAGAGATGGTCCAGATGCAGAAGAGCCTTCATTTTGGCCAAAATTAGAATTCATCCTATTGGCTCAGCAGGATTTCTAGGGAGCATAAGAAGTCAGCAGCATGACCTGGCATTGCCAATTCATCTGGACAGCTTGTAACAGCAATACCATCTAGCAGTTATATTTGTGTGCTGAGTTCAATATCCTGGGGCACCATTCTGGATCAACTAGGCAAAAACTGTGTAACTCAGGCAGGATACTCAGCTTGGCAATTTCTCATCTGTAATTTGCAGATAACCATAATACCCAAATCACAGGGTTGACATAAAGATTAAAAATGATAGCAAGTGTAATAATAGTTAAAAGTAAGGACTCAATAAATATTAGCTACTAATGAAAGCATATTAGTTGTTGTTAATACTAATTTTATTATTATGAGCTATTAGTGACTAGTTCTAATAATGGCTTTAATAATTCTTATTATGCTCACCTGCATTCTTGTCACTCAAGGGTTGGAAAGGCCAGAGGGCACAGAGGCAGCAGTTGCCTTCAGGGTCAAAAGCCAGTACTGTGTTGATATCAACTTGGATAGTTATAATCAGCCTTTTAAAATATATATGAGAATTTGGGCTGGGGATGTGGCTCTCAAGCGGTAACACGCTTGCCTGGCATGTGTGGAGCTCTGGGTTCGATCCTCAGCTCCACATAAAAGTAAAAAATAAAGATGTTGTGTCCACCAAAAACTGAAAAATAGATACTAAAAAATTTTTTCTCTCTCTCCCTTCTCTCTATCTTTAATAGGAAATTGATCAGAGTTCTCTGCTCATGATGCAGTAACTTTTAGGAATCTTTTGTTTGCATCTTATATGTGGGTGTTGGGTCATATGTAAGATGTACTTTTAACTCTGGATTTCAGTCAGGAATGTTTGAAAGACCCTGGAGGAAAACTCATCATCACTGGTTTTTCCTGGGGATCTGTTTCTCAGATGTTCTGAAGACCATTGTCTTCCTGACAACCCATCAGGACACTGAGTATCAAGACAGCAGAACTCAGGGCCATGGGTTTGGGCCCTGGTCACATGACTTGATTTCTGTGTATGCAAGATCAAATCCCTTGCCTAGTTTCACAGGGATGTACTGAGAATTGGCAATCAAAAAAAAAAAAAGTCATTCATCTATCTATTCACCTTCACTGGCTGTAGGTACAATTGTCTCTCCATTGACACCAGTTTTGCTGCTGCTAACTCACCACATGGCCCTAGGCAGAGGACTATACGGCCCTGGGTCAATATTGCTCCATCTATGTCATGGGAATGAAAATAGTTGCCTTATATACTTCATAGTTTTTATGAGGACCAATAAAACCACAAGTGTTTGCACTCTGAAAAGTGTGAAGAACTATAGAGGAGAAAGCCTACAGTAGACACACAGGTCCATGATAAATCCCCCAAAACATCAAATGAAATTATAACCCCCAACCATTTCCTTGCAAAGTGGCACTGTTTACAGGTAGAACATAAGGACTTGTTGAGTGGGTCTAGAGGGTTCTTTTAAAAAGTAGATAGAATTTTGCACTGGAGCCAAGCTAAAACCTTACCCTTGAGAGGGCCTTTGAGGTCTTAGAAAGGAAGAGAGTATCATTAGGTCAAAGGGCTCCCTCATATGTCCACGATCCCAGGCAGAACTTTTACTCTTCGGAGGAAATCTTTTGTATCGGTGTGTTTTGTTTGGCCTGAGAAGTATCTTTTTATTATTTTTAAAGGGTAATCTTTAAAACTCACACATTTCATATCTAAATTCAAATTTCCAACTTCCCTTAAAACTCACAGGACATCCTCCCACCCCAGACTCCCCCACTGCAGCATGGGCAGGCACTGGGCACCTGCACCTGAACAGAGTCACCCTCCCTGCTGTCAGAGGCCCCACCCAGCACTGAGGCCCCAGGTGCTCTCCACTTATCATGGGGCTCTTGTTCTGCTGTTTCTCTAATAAGACAGTGAAGCGAGGAAATGTTCTGTACACCCCTGTTGCTCTGAAAAAATGAAACAATGGAAAGACAGAAGGAGAAATCTCCGTTTTTAAGAAAATAAGTGTTTTAGTCAGCTTTTTCACCACTGTGACTAAAAGACCCACCAGAACAATTATAGAGGGAGGAAAGTTTATTTGGGGGCTCATGGGTTCAGAGGTCTTCTTCCATAGAAGACTGGCTCCATTCAGGACTCGAGGTGAGGCAGGACATTATGGCAGGAGAGTGTGGTGGATGGAAGTAGCTCACATAAAGATCAGGAAGCAGAAAGAGAGGTCTCCACTTGCCCGATACAAATATATACTTCAAAGCCACACTCTCAATGCCCCACCTCCTCCTCCAGTTACCCCTCAGTTAATCCCACAGGAGGATTAATCCACTGATTGGGTTAAGTCTCTTATAACCCAATCATTTCTCCTCGAACCTTCTTGCATAGTCTCTCACATGAGATTTTGAGGTGCACCTCACATCCAAACCATAACAATAAGGATCTTATATATCTTTTTAGGGACATTCTGCTTTCTTCCTGTACTTACCCCTTAACTTAGGGAATTGTTTGCTACCCCAGAGCTCAAGGAAAACATCTGGAAGGAGAAGAAGGTATATCACAGCTAAAAATTCCTAGATGTCAGTCAAGGGCAAAAGCATCAAGCTGGGAAAAAAGAGGAACAGGGATGACAAGGAACTTCCCCAGTCAGACACCATATGCTCCATAGCTAGCCACAGATGCATGGGGCAGGCCCTGTGCTCCCAGGTGCTGGTGGTGGCACTGCTGAGACCCATGGGTCTGAAGATGGCTAGATGGAAGGATTGGAGGTTGGAATCTTGGGAGGACAGAATAGGAAAACTCAAGCTTCCGAGACAACAGACCTGAGTTTTGGTCCTGGCTCTGAAGCTCAGTTTCCTCACCTGACACATGAGCATTGGTCAAACAGATATTCTAAGTGCCTACTGTGCCCCAGCCCTAGCTCTAGGTGCTGTGAATAAGCAGTAAGCAAAACAGGTGAGGCACATGCCTCAGGGAGCTTGCCTACTAGTGGAGGAGACAGGCAAGAAGCAAACAATCACATAACTACTGGGTGAGGGTGACTATGGGTTGTTTGCTTACAGCTTGACTTCTTTCCAAACATGTTGGAGACACTAATGACATCTGGGGGCATATGATGATTTATTAAGATAATATATGCAAAATGTTCTTCCCAGTGCATGCATTTATTCATTCTTCAGGAGCCTTTAAGAGTTCTGGGTCCTCCCCTGTCGAAGCTGGGATATGATGGGAACAGGGTCCAGTTCCAGCCTAGAAGCATTACCAAATGCCAGGGCCCTCTGATCTTTGTTGTCAGCTCCCCTAATACCCAGCACTGGAGGAAAGGCTGGAGCATGAACAGACCAAGTAGCAGAAAGAGACAGGACTCACAACTGGAAGCCCTGGGTGCCAGTGCCCTCTGCCACCAACCAGACAACAGAGGCTTCTCCAGCCTGAGGCTCTTCACCCACTTCAGGGTGACCACCAATCCAGGGGCAGGGTAGTCCACAGCATTGTCACCATGCCAGGTGACAATTCTGGCATTGTCTTTACCTTCTGAAGATCAGAACTCACAAGCTTCTTATGGTTCCCCCCACTCCAGACCACCCAGTCCTGAGTGCAGCAAGAACCCAGTTGGTGGATGTGGAGGAGCGAGAGCCAGAAGCCATGGTTATCAGGTGTCTGGGTGCCCTCCTGGAAATAGTAACATGGTCCCTGTCCCAATGGGCTTTCAGTCCAGCCAGGAAGAACTTCCATGAGTTGTTGTGATTAGAAATACAACCATCTGGGTAGGATGGATTATCAAGAATTTTTGGCCTTGTGTTCTCAACTGTGAAATGAGGAAACATCTCACTTTGAGATCCTCTTGATTCAGTGATCTCTCCATCCATTGGGGAAGACCAGAGGAAGGTGCAGGGGGGCCCTGCTTCTCAGGGGGCACATATGAAATAGATATAGGACCAGAGACAGGCAAAACTCATCCTCACTGGCCTTGCCTACAGAGACAGTCTGGGAAGGGAAAACGTGGCCCACGCTCACGTTCCTACATGGGGAACGTGAGCGTGGGCCACATATAGCATCGGGCTCTTTTCAGTGCAGTTGAGCACCACACGTTTTGGGCCCCTGCTGTCAACAAGGCCCCGTGTTCTTTCCTGAGGGGATATGAGGACCAGTGAACATGGCCCAGTCTTTCTCCTTCAGGAAGCTCACAGTCATTTGGAAGAAATTGTCATTCAAATGACTAAATCTAATGGAGTCAGAATGAAATAAGTGCTTTTATTTCAGCCATGACAGTGAATGCAGCGTAATCCCAGATACATAATTTAGAGTGGAAGGAAATAGTGTTAGAGTCTTGCTGAGTGGTTGTTCATGGTTGAAATGACTCAAGGGCCTGAAGAAGGAATTAGCAGAGTTTAATGTTGAGTAACAGGGCCAGAAGGGACATCTGAGAAATCAACTTCAGCTCCTCCTCCTTCTCCCCTGCATGTTACAGACAGGGAAACTGGAGCCCAGAAAGGGGAGGTGACATCATATACTTCACAGTCACACGGAAAGTCATTAACACAGACCAGACCAGACTCAAACCCCAAATGCGAGTCATGGCACATGGCCTGGTGAGCCTGGAGCACCCCACCTTCTCCTAGTGCCCTCTCCTCCTAGAAATGCAGTGAGCGCTCCTTAGACTAAGTGGGCTGTGGCACAGTACAGTTACTCAGGTGTCCTTTTACAGCGTGCCAAGCAATTGTTCATCCACTGAGCCACACTATGATAGATGTGGTATGATTATTCCCTTTCTATTTCCTTATCATGAGGAAAAGAGGCTTCCTCATGTGTTGCCCAGGTCATGTGGGTAGCCAGTGGCAAAATATGCTGCCATCTGAGCAGAGCTTTTCACTATGCCAGACCTCAGACGTGTGGCTCCATCAAAAACCACTGCGGTCCCTCATTTGTCAGATAACTCCCATTTTCTCTTCTTTCCCATCTTGGTAGGTTTAAAGCAACCCTTTTTCAAATTAAACTTGGATTTCAAGGTTCATTGAGAATACTGTTGAAGGTTTTTTAAACTGTGAGACAAAAAAAATGTTATTCAATGTGGCTGAGTTGGGAGCAGCTTTATTGGTTTGTTTTTGTCTTCATGTATGGTCATTGTCTGGATTTAAAAATGGAAAACAGATCCTGGATGTGACTTAGTAAGTGCCAGTCTCCTGATTTTTTATTGGAGCTGCCCATACATCCAGCAAATGGCCAGATTTCACCCTGGGGGAACTAAGTGGTAAGAGGGGCCAGCGGAGCAGGCACAGTGCCCCTGACTCACCCCCTCAATGTGAATCCCTCCCTGTGCCCCACTTGCCAAAGACAGTGTGCCCTGTTCTCATGGCACCCTATTTGTGAAGCCCTTGTTGAAGTGCTGTCAAAAGCATCTTCTCATTAGATGCACACTGACCCTCTCACAAAGATGCTCTTATGCCCATTTCAGAGATGGTCAAAGAGTGGCCCTCCTATGCTAAGTGACTATGGGGATAATAATCCCTACCTACAAGTTTGCGATCAGGATTATAGGTTATGTGTCTAAGGCGACTTAGAGGCAACATAGCACAGAGATTTAAAATGCAGGATCTGTACTGAGATTTTCTGCATTCAATTCCTGGCCCCCCTGTTTGTTGACTGTGTGACCTTGGGAGGATTACTCAACTTCTCTAAGACTTCCACCATCACCTGTGAATATCAGTTCTCCCTCCTGTTCCTTTCCACTTGCAAACAGAGAAACGTGATAGTTATTACAGAATACATATTTGTATCTAAATAAGTACTTTTAAAATTGTAATTATGCTCTTCATAATATTCTACTTTTTTCACTAAAAGTCTCCAAATAATAGAGGATTTTGACTTTTTACATTTTCTTTGCTAAAATCTATATTCTAAACTGTTACATGCTCATTGCTAGACTGAAAAAAAATCCAAATGTACATAAAGGAAAATAATAGCCATCATTGAAAGAATCTCACAATAAATTTGCAGGCAGACATTTACATGTAGGGTTACTGAATCTCAGTAAGCTGCAATGATTTGCTCAAAGTCACATAGTGGATCAGTGGAGAGCAAGGAATGAATGGAAACTGTGTTTAAAAAGAGCATACCAGAATAAAAACTCCACTGGAATTTAAACAGCCAGACCTCTTTTGATAAAGGATCTTTAAGCAGCTTCAAGGTATGATAATCTCTTAGATGCTCTTGGCCCCATGAAAAACAATCATGGGTGGCAATACACACAATTGATAGAGCAACCTAGAATGAGAAATTTCAGGAAAACAGAAGAAAGCTTTCAGTCCTCCCTTCTCCTCCCCATCTCCCATTGCAGGAATGGAGAGTTCACAAAAAGCCATAGAATTTGGTCACCCTTCAGACTATCTCTAAACCACGCTTCTCATGATAAGAGACAAGAGAGAAATTGACCTTTAAAAATCTTGTGTTCCAAAGAGCAGATAAAGATTTTGTAAGCTTTTTGAAAGAAGGCACAGAATTTATTACAGAGAATGACAAAAACTTCTCCCAGATGTGTATAGAAAGGAGAGGCGCATTCCACCCTCTCTCTCCAGGGCCTCCCAGATGCTGCTTGTGGCCTATAGTTAAACAGCTCTGTGTTCAGACGGCAGACAATGGTGGGTTGAAGTTGGCTGATGGGCTGTCCAGCCAGGGGAATGGGTAAGCCTGCAGAAAGACTGATAGGCTTGTTATAACCCGTTCATGTGACCAGCAATTCGATGAATCAAACAACTACAGTACAGGTTTACTAAGCACTTATCCATCCTCCTGGTTTACATTTAAGCATCCTCTCTTCCAGGAAATGTCCCATCCCTATCCTGAGTTGGGTTCCCCACTTGAGGCTTCCAGAACTCTGAGCTTCCTTCTTTCCCAGTTCTCTCTTGGCTGACTAACCTACGGCACTAAATTCTTTGGCAGTGACACTCCTTTATTTCTACATGTCAGGTGCCTAACACAGGGCCCACCAGCCACAGAATGGTGCCAAATAAACATACCAGGCTTGTCCTCCTTGCTCCTTTCCAAGGAAAGGGATGAGCACTTCCTGCAGGGAATGGATTCCATTACACGGTCTGGCCATGGGCCCTGCCAAACTGATTGAGCTGCTTGATTTGGAATCCTTACTCAGTCATTTATGCATTTGTTCATATTTAACAGATATGATGCATACTTCAAGGTTTTGTGCTATGCATTTGAAATTCAAAAGTAAACAAGTCAGTTCCTGCCCGCAAGGAGTGGGGACAGGGCTGGGGGGAACAAGAATAGCCGAAGTATTGCTATAAAGAGTTGTAGACTGTGAAGCTTGCCTAACAATTGGGTGAGAGCAAATTCCCAGCTCCACCATTTCTCTAGAAGTACAATATCAGGTAAAATCACATATCCCGAGCCTCCGGGTCCTTGTTTGTAAAGATGGGAAAGTTAGTCAAGCCACCACATTTAGTAGAAATCTCCTGCACACTTTCTGGGAAAATCACAGCAAGTCAGCCCTGAGGGAAGGTGTGCTGAGGACATATGAAGGTCAGGAGGTGACTGTCAGAGAGCCCAACAGCCTGGAGGCTATCATGTCCACCTTTCTCCTGACCAAGGAGGACACTGACCTGAGAGCTAGAGACAAGTCACAGAGGTCCCACTCCTTGCTGGCAGCTGTCAAGATCATATAGGGGAAGCTACTTCCAGGCAGGACTGCAACTATGTATCTGGAGAAGGGCCAAGCAGCAGCAGAGGACTTGATTCATCTCTGTGCCCCAATGCCTATGTGCAGAGCTCTGGGTAATGGCCGCAGCAGGAGAAGGACACTAAAACTTTCCTCACTGACTAACTCCTTTACTCTCTACAACCCAGGAACCTCTCAGTCATCGTGAGAGGCTGGCAGGGCATGTCACCTGGGTATTAGGTGAGCATATTGTAGTTCAGGCATTTGAAGAGGATTCTTGGGTGGCAATACACACAATCGATAGAGCAACCTAGCTTGGGTGGGGACGTCAAAGGAAAAAGAAATTTCTGAGGGGAAAATATTCTTTCCCAAAAGTTGAGGCTTAGGATTTAGGAGAGATTTACTTAAAATTAGAAGGAAATAGAGGAAAATCCTCCCTATTTTCCTGATTTTTTCCTGCTGTGATAAATGAGAGTCTCTTAATGAAAATAGCAAACATATGAAACATTGACAATTTGTAAGTCAACCAACTTATGTGTAATATAGAATTGAGGTATGAGGTACCTGGAAAATGTGTTTCCAAACCAGCCAAACTAAAAATTCCCCAAAACTATGTATTGATGTGTTTCTAGTTTTCCCCAGAATTTATTTTTCTCTCCCCAAAGCAAACCTTTTCCTTTTAATACAAATCTTCTAAACTTTGTCATTTATGCCTAAGAAAATTAAATTGTGGAAGACTTCCCTTACCAGAGAGCACACATGCATCGTTTCAGGATTCCATATGCTACAATAACATTAAGAGGGTTTTCCACAGAAACTGGTTTTGTAAAATGCAACCTTTGAAAATTATTTGGGCGGGGAGGTGCCTATTCACTTTAAAAATATGTACCTTGTTTAAATATGATTGTCTCTATTGGTGGAAGTTTTTCCCACATTTACTATTCAGAAACTATTTGTTATATGTATGATTAGGACAGCACAGTGTAATCAGGCAGAATCCCTGACCTGGCAGTAATCTAACCTGCAAAATGTTCAGTGAACAATGATGTCTCTCATAAGAGCACCATTCGTGTGACACGTCCATTTCAGAGAACCACGATCTATAATTCCCCCAAGATCTCCACTGCCCTAATTTATATGTGTGTTGTTATGGCTGTGTTCATCCAATTCCATTCTCTAAGGCCAAACTGTATCCAAAAAGGCTGCCCTGGATGTATGCATATGGAGGGTCAAGGCCAAATGGCAGCACTGTTACCAGGATACCAAGTCAAGGAAGCAACTGGCCAGGAGCTGCTGATATCTGTAACTTGCCAAATCCTTACTTATGTGCTACTTACCATATGTTCCTTATCAAGTGCTTCAAATGCCTGACCTCACCTAATCCCCACAGCATCTCTGCAAACTAAGTTTGATGATAGGTTTGATGATAGAACCAAAGCTCAGTGCTTTTGCTGGGATTTTTATTTCTAGCACAATTTCCAATGAGATTATCACCAAGACCCACTGACTATAAGACACAGCAACTTGTTTTTAAGAACTCAGCAAAAAAAACAAAGGGGAAACCAGGGAACCCTGGGTCCCAGAAGCAATAATTGAAAGTCAGAGCAGCAGGCATACAAGGTGTGATAGGATCGTAGAGCCAGGAGGCAGGGCACACTCACGGAAGACCATTGCAACTGAGCCCCACTGGCTGGGACTAAACACTACCCACTCGACCAGAGCAGTGACACTTAGGCATGCTCTGCCCTGGTTCTAGAGGACAGGGGGCAGGGAGAGTCTGCTATAAGCAATAGAGCCTACACCACAAAGCTCTTGAAGTCCTTACCTACCAGAATGGCGCTAGAATGCTTTGTTAAGCATTCTACCCAAAATGTGGTCCCCTGGGTTACAGTTGTAGCTCAGTGATAGAGCGCTTGCCTAGCATGTGTGAGGCACTGGGTTCAATTCTCAGCACCACATATAAATAAATAAGATAAAGGGGAAACAAAGTCTTTGTTCTGGTTTAGTTCTGGGCCCTGAGATATTGAAATGAACCAGACTAATGGTACCTCTGAGGTGGCAAACAGAAATAACCAGAAACCACTCTGGAGGGTTCATTTAACCACATGAGATCCTCTGTATAAAAGGCAAGCTGCTCTGGGGATCACAAGCAGAAACATAGAACACACAGGACATGAGTGGCCCCAGCCGCAGTCAACAACTGCAGAATACAAAAAGCTTGCCACTCCCAAGAACGTAACAATCTGAAAGATGATATAACATAATAAGTTTCAAATGACTAAAGAGATAAAATGATATTTAAAACCATAAGGATCGGGGGCTGGGGTTGTGGCTCAGTGGCAGAGCGCTTGCCTCGCACATGTGAGGCACTGGGTTCCATCCTCAGCATCACATAAAAATGAATAAGTGAAATAAAGATATTGCATCCATCTATAACTAAAAAATATTTTTAAAAAAACATAAGGATGGAAGAGGATGCTATTAAGAATGAAACAGGCAGGTTTTGAAAAGTTCCAAAGAAAAAAGAAAAGTTCCAAAGAGACTATCTGGAAATTTTTAAGAATGGGTAATTTAAATTAATGATCCAAAGGACAAATTAAACAGCAGACCAGACACAAATAAAGGAAAGATAAGTGAAGTAGAATACAGATCTGAGGAAATAAATCAGAAGGGGACACAGATAAAAGGATAGAAATTGAGAGAGAGATTGAGAGACATGAAAGATTGAAAGTCCTTTAAGCATTTAACAATATTCCTGAAGAAAAGACTAGAGAGAAAGGGAAAGAAGACTATTTGAAGAGCTTAAAGCAGAACTGCCAGAACTCACAAAAAAAGTCCTCATTAAAGGGCTCGTGGTTCGGCATTTCACTCATTGCATGGAGCATGCCTGTATTTGGGTCATATGCTCAGAGACAGATTGCCAGCCTAACAGTTCCCTGGAAAATCTTTGTCTCATTGTCACAAGACACCCAAGAGAAGTTTTGTGCTTCACACCTTACTACAGGGGCAGATTGTAAGTTTAAGGAATTAACCATCTTTTTCTGTCTCTCTTTATAAGCGCATGACGTTTAAAGAAGTTAAGCAGCTTGTACAAGGTCACACAGCTTCCATGGGAATCAGGACCCAATCCCGGCAGTTTGCCTGAGAGAGGGCTCTCTTAAGCACAGTGTGCTATACCACTGAAGACACAGTGAAAGGATCCCTTAAGCTCTGGTGCCCTGTGACTCTGATCCTAGATCAGAGAAGCAGCCCTGGACTGGATAAGTCCTCTATCCATTTTTCAGATCTTTGTGGAGGACAGTCTTTGTTCTGGTTTAGTTCTGGGCCCTGAGATATTGAACTGAACCACACAGCAATGGACCTCTGGGAGCTCATTGTCTGGGGAAGAAGACAGAGAGAATAGTCAAATTATAGTTCTGGGGAGAGTCATTCTGGAATGGAATTTCCCCAGGATGCTGAAGAATAGTGTTTCAGTAACATTCATAAAATCATGTTCTCCTAACATCTAAGTCTCTCTGGGGGACTTAAAGAAAATGCCACACCTCAGAAAGAACTGAGTTCAAATCCTGAGTCAGCTCCTTCACCAACTATCTGTATGATCTTCTCCAAGTTACTTTACCACTTTGAGCCTCTGATTTCTTTTCTCTAAAATGAGGGTGACAACCGTGGCTACCTTATAGGATGGGAGAATTCAATGACAAATTCCTTATAAAATATTAGCAAGAACAATGCGTGGCACTTGATGCATGCAGTGATTTATCTTTATCATCAATTTAACATTGATATTAGTAAACACCACCACACTCCTGGCCATCCTTTCCCAGGGCTCAAGAGCAGACGTTCCTCCTCAGCAGAAGGTGGCTCTGCCCAAGTGCCACAAAGTAGTGTTTATAAAGAGGTAAAAGACTGGTTTCCAGGGACTGCCTTGGTGGTAAACAAGAGCAGGCAAGAGCTAATAAAATTTCAAATTAGCCATGACTTTTCACGGCCCTTCAATTGTGCTGGCTGATTTAATGGTAAACATCCCTGCTCGCTGGGATTGAATAATGGAGCATTTCTGCAGAGTTATGGATGCAGCAGCTGAATCTGTCATGCTAACATCAATAGCAGAATGCAAATAACCCTCTGCTTGGGCTATAATTATGTGTTTAAGCAATGCCTGACAGGGGCAGCCCAAGAATGTGTGATGGAGTCTGCCGACTACAGGAGAGGACAGTGCTTTGCCAGGCAGTTGCATCTGGGGTGGGGACAGAAGCAACAAGTTAAGGCCCAGAACAGTGCTGGGGCAAGGGAGACCTTCCCCCATGTCTCAGACTAAATCTGCCCTGTGAGACTGAAGGGATGGCCTTTCATCTGATGAGCCATGTTCTAGGTTCAGGATCAGGAAGGGAAGATACCTTTATGAAGCACCTACTATGTATCAGGTACTATTTGTGGACTAGTACTACACATTTAAATAAGTAACAAATACCTATATGACATTTACTCCTATTACCCCCACTAAGAGATATAAGAAACCAAGACCAGAGGGTTTAAGTGACTTGCCCAAGGACACACAATGGTAAGTTTTAGAACCCAGATTTTAGAATCCCAGACCATCTGGTTCTGGAATCCATGTGCTCTTTTACTGTGCTGCCATGAAAGAGGTGACAAGCTCTAAGACACCATGCAGAAATGGGAGAGGAAGGCAAGGAATTTTTGTCCCTAATTTATTTAATGAAAAAAAGAAAAAAAAACTGGGCTTCAGGACAGCTAAGTAGTTTGCCTGCAGCCACACAGCTGGTGAGGAGGACGGGGCCTCAGTCTAGTCAAGGTATATGCAGTAGCCTTTATACAATGAACTCCATGGAGACAGAAGGGAGGTGGATATCTGAGCCATACTTCCACATTATTAATGAGGAGACAGGGGTTCAGGGAGATTAAGTACAGGAACTTGTCCAGGATCAGTCTTAGGGACAACAGTAGGACTTGAACCTCAGTCTCAGTGTCTCATGATCCTTTCACGTTGCTTAATGGAATTGACTAAAGATGGTTTTCTGGCTTTTATAGACTAGCATTTATTCTCAGCCCATTCTTCCTTTGTGAATGAATTCATTCAGTTTTCATTTATGTATTTAACAGTCATGTTTTTTAAGTATGCCTACTAAGTGCTAAGGGTGGAACAGATGACCAGAAGAGATCTGTGACCAGGGTGGTGGGAACGGTTATCCCAAGTCAAACAGCTAATAAGCAGTAAAGCCAGAATTTGAACCCAGGCAGGAATACACATCATCACACTCTGCCTGCAAAACCCAGACCATCACCCTGGACTCTTGCTGTCCCCTACTGTGAGCACTGTTCTCTGGGATCATGTCTCATTTAAAGCCATTCTATTGGGTGTCTGTAAAAGTACTTTGGGGTAATGAGGTCAAAAATCTGTGATCCGGTAGAATTTCTTCCTTTGCACTTTGGGAAGATGGTACTGCTATAATGCAGTCCTGAAGAAGCCATCCTACGGTAAAGAGAATCCCTGCAAATGGCAACTCACAGGAGGGGGAGTTGGGCCTCCACAGGCAGAGGACTAGGCCTCAGGCCATGTGGTCACCTGGCAGCTGGGAGAGATGCCACACACCTTCATCATCACTGCCGCATCCTCACCCAGAGCCAGGCAGTCCCCAGGTCCTGGAGTTTCTCCTCAAACCCATCCACTTCTCCAGCTACCCCTGTCACTGCGCTGGCCTAGGCTGTCATTTTTCACCTATGCAGCCTCAGTGCCGCTCCTCCTCCTTGAACTCCAACTTCCCTTCTGCTTCAACAGTGCACATCCCGCTTTAACCTCACATTTTAACCCATTAGGTGTCCCCCGTTGTCCTGAGGATGAAGTGCACACTCCCTAACCTGGCCTACCAGGCCCAGCCCAGTCTGCTCCTGCAACCCGGGGGCCATGTCTTGGGCAACTCAGGTGTTCATGTATTTTCTCACCTCTGGACCTTCATAATACTGTTCCTGCTGTCTCTTTAGAAGAAGAAAAAAAGAAAAGACAGTACACTTACCTGTCTGTCTCTCCTATTAGATTGGTGGAGCCAGACTTGAAGTACCTGGATCTCCTTAGTGCCAGTAAAGGCTTTGGCTTATATCAGCACTTAAAGTTAGTGAGTAGAACATAGGGAAGAAATGGATGCAGGCATTGTAGGCAAACAGGGCTAACTGAACACAGCACTATAAACCACATGCTCTGTCACCCTGCAGATGGCTTGGTGGACTGCGTGGACCCTGAATGCTGCCTCCAGCCCCTCTGTCATGTCAACCCGCTGTGCCTGGGCTCCCCCGACCCTCTGGACATCATCCAGGAGACACAGGCCCCTGTGTCCCAGCAGAACCTACACTCCTTCTATGACCGCATCAAGTTCCTCGTGGGCAGGGACAGCACACACGTCATCCCCTGGGAGAACCCCTTTGATGGAGGGTGAGTCCATGGGCCCAGCTCCAGTGGAAACTCTCTGAGGGAGAACCAAATCACCTCCAGGGCTACTTTTGGGTGGGAGGAAGCCAGAAGGGTGGGCCTCAAAGGTTCCTGATGGAATGTCAGAGGAGGCAGAACAGCAACCTCAGTATCCACAGAATTTTTATGAGCAAAGTTGTGTTGCTCCTGCTGGGTGATAGATGGAAAGAGTGAAAAATCAAAGGTCCAAGGGGAAGCTTGGATCAATACCCACTTTGCAGTCAGCTCTTCCTGATCCTGTGGTCTCCAGATGAGCTGAAGGGTTTTGACACTGCTCACCCTCCGAGCTAGCTTCCAGAAAACTTTGTTAGGCTGAGGGAGGGGTGCATCTGCTCTGCCCCAGGGCCACATGCCCACGTGTTCTTTCCGTTTTCCGGTTGTGTCATCTGTTGGACAGTTTCTTACTGAGATGTATTCTGTGCCAGGTTGCATGTTGGGATCACAGAGATGAGTAGAACAGTCTCTGCCTATTGGTCACTCACAGTCCACTGAGGGATTAAAAATATGGGGGAACAGTTACAGTATACTTGGCCAAAAATATGTGCCTAGGTTACTCTGGTGCAGAGAGGAGGAGGTACGTTGAGGTAGGCGGAAGACCAAGACTTAAGATCCAAGTCTTAAAGTTGTGATATAGTTAACAAGGAAAGGGAGGGAGGGGGTTCCAGGGAGAAGAAAGAGCTCATGCTAAGACCCTGAGGCATGACAGTAAACAGGAGCAGCAAAAAACATCCTCTGCTCCCCAGGTCAGGACAGTGAACCAGGATGAAGTATCCAAGAGGGGAAATTTATAATAAATTCTTTTGAAAGTCTTCCAATGTAGGGAAGCCTCATAGATGCAGAGCTTTCTCTGCAAGTCAGCACAGTTAATTTAGCAATTAGACTGTGTGCTTCTATGTTCATGATTTCTGTGCCAGAGGGTCGCTGTTCTTGGGGGACAATGGAAATTGACAAGGGTGGGAACGGGGACATCAGCAGAGCTTGGTCACTGCTTGGGTGTGAAGGGTGCTGAAGAGAGGGGCCTCCTCATGGAGGCCTAGATAGATGATGATCTCTCCACCAGGACAAGGACCTGAGAGCAGGAGCAGGGTGGGAGTGAGTGACAACCTCCACTTTAAGCAGGGGAAGGACAAAGAGGGACAGTAGGACACAAGAAGAAATATCTGTCATTTTAAATAATTCTGGAGCTCTTGCAGAGGTTAGGACCTAAAGTTCTTGCTTTGGGAAACCATCAACAACAGGCAGTGGTTGAATGTAAGAGCACATGAATGAATGCTTGCTCCAGGAGCACGTGTAAGAGCTGGGGTGGCAGAGACTGAAGAAGGAGCCATGAGAGCCCCCTGTGAGGTGGCTCCTATCTTCCCAGGTAACTGGAGACACCAAGGAGAAGGCCTCACTCCTGTACATGATGGAGCCAGGATGCAGGCTAGTAGGTCTGTCAGCCCCAAGAGCCTACCCCTTTCCACTACCCCAACTCGTCCTTGCAAGGAGCATGGCACTTGGGAAAAGTGAGCAGGAGAGTCCTTTGAGCCTAGCAAGGGGGGGCCAACACACATGTCACACCTTTAAAGGTGTATTTACAGTGCACACCCTTCCACCTGGCCCACGCATATGGAGGACCTGAGGAGGGGGTGACCTTTCACATTCACAGGGCCAATCAAGTGGTGGATCCAGGGGCAGAAAGAGTGAAGAGAAATTATTCATTTATCTTGGCCAGAAAATCACACTGCGGATGAGTAGCAAAAGCAGAAGTCAGCTCCAGATCATTGTTTATGTAGCTGTCACCTTCAGTTAAATTACAGACACTCTGAAAGCAGGGACCATTCATCTCTCCAAACCTGTAATACTTCAGGCAAGGCCCAGAATATGATATTTGCTCTACAAATGAATAGATAATAGAAGCTTCCAGAATGTTACTGTAAAAATTCCTTTTACCTAACATTTGTCTAAATCATTATGTCTCTGCTTCTCACCAGAGGATGTAGATTCAGGAGAGACAGCTGTCTGTCACTTAGGATCCTCAAACAGACTCTATGTAAAACCAACCGAGGTGACTAATAACCTAGAAACATGAAGCACCAGATGCCCTTCTTGTTAGGCCATCTATTTGGTGTCCTTGATCTGTGCCAGAAGTACAGAAGCACAGTTGGGGTAAAGTCAAGTCGGTTAGCAAGTTCAAGTCATTGATGTTTTTCCTCTGAGGTAGGGGAGTGGGGTCTAACAGGAACAGCCCAGCATTTCAGCCCTGGATTTACCTCCCCTAGCTGTGTGACCTTGAGGAAATGATATAACTCTTGTACAGTGGCCTCTAGCTATGAGTTGCAATAATAGTGACTACTTACATAAAAGTTACATCAGAGACCCCTTCTAGTGCATCTTTATTAACTAAAATAAAGCACCTAAACCAGGACTGAGTATTTCGCAGTGGTTTTAATAGTGGCAGCATGTCACAGTGAATATAGCACAAGCTTGGAATCAGACAAATCTGGTTCGAAAGGATTTCCATCTTCTGTGTGACCTTAGGAAAATTCCTTAACTTCCCAGAGCTCTGGTTTCTTCAACTGTAAGATTGGAGTGATAAATTCTATATCACAGTGTTGCTATGAGCATTAAATGGGAGAAAAATTACATAAAGGCTCAACCTAGTACCTGCCACACAGAAATATTTGCTAATTACAAGATGATGATGGTGGTACTGCTGCTGCTACTGATGATGGTGATATTAAAATGAGTTTCCAATTCCACTTTCTTAATTGGAAAAAAGACTTGATACTAACCTGCCCTTCAGTAGAGTCCAACAGTCATCCAGAGAAGGGCCAGGTTTAGACCATTGAATCATTATTTGAGGAAGAAAAAAAGGCCACATTCTTCCCAGTCAGCTGTCAGCAGGGCCCTTGTTAGAGAGGAATCCGGAGGCACTTCTCCTGAGAGTGGAATTTCTGATGGACAGGCAGACCTGACTCAGTGCCTGTGTGTGACAATAACAAGGCCTGTATCTGAGGGACAAAACCCTATATCCTCCTACACCCCATATGCTATGCAATAATGTCTGGGATTCCATTTAACGGGCTCCAAGATGCAGGATGATACTGGATACCCAACAGCACTCCTGAGACCGTCAGGAAAGATGAGCCTTAGAGGTGGAGTCCTTCACTCTGTAGATTCCCAACCATGGGTCAGGTTCAGGGAGTCTCTAGGGTAAGGAATTCAAGCCCAGGCTTTAGAACTGACTGGACTACCCTTCAGTGGTAGATGCCAGAGGGCCAGCTCTCAGAGTCCAGGATGTCCTCAGAGGCTGGGCAGGAGGTTCTCCAAAGAGACACATGATACCAGGAATTACATGAGGTGGCAGGAGTCCCATGTTCAGTACCTCCACTGGTGCCAGAGGTGAGGGAACAGGGACGGTCTTGGGGAGGGATGGGTAGCATCTCTTGGGATGTGAGGGCCCCAGTCAAGCACAGGGTGCTCTGATCCAGCTGGCCTTCATGGAGGAGACCAGAGGCTGACTCAGAACAAGACAGAAGTACTGCCAGGTAGACTTTCAGTGAGGACAGCCTCCATCAGAGACCCATTCTAGTGCATCTGTGTCCCTAGAGCCCAGCATGAGGCCTGGCTCAGAGCACACACTCAGGACAGGTATCATGAATACAACAGCTCTGACATTCTGACCCTGCTGTTCCTTGTTGCCATATAAAGTGGCAGAGGTGCAATGACCTCAGCTGATCCAAGGTAGAAAGGGACATATCAGGCATGGGTATCACTGTCACCAGATGAAGTAGCTTGAATACTATTTTTCTCTCCTGGCCTGGGTGCCTGGGCATTTGCCGGATGAAACACCTGTCTCCCCTGCAGTCATGGGCAGAATGCAATGAAAGGTGCCTACTATTAACACTAAGAAGAGAGGATAGTAGATGGTGGCTCAGTGGTAGAGCGCTAGCCTAGCATGTGTGAGGCACTGGGTTTGATCCCCAGCACCACATTTTTTAAAAAAAAACTAAATAAATGAAGGGGGAATAAAAAGACTAAGGGGAGAGGCCCCTGAGGTCAGAAAGTAGAAAGAGGATCTCCAAATGGATTTTTCAAACAAAAAAGACAGGTAAGAGACACAGACTGTGGGGTTTGGGATCTGCTCTCAAGGTAGAGCAACTCTGTTAGTCATGGGGCAGACATCACCTTAGTGAATAGCTACAGATTGCCCATGCTGGACAAGTTAGCAGATCATAGGAAGAGGGATGACAGAAGAACCACCCCAAGTTATTTGAATATAGGTTCAGAGAATGTTTGAGGACATATTGGTCTAAGAAAAAAAAATGAGATGTCAGCAAGCCTCACTGGGCTCCTTCAAGGATACCAGCTCACTCAGGCAAGCAGGTGGGTATGCACAGGGATCGAGGAGACTCAGCTGATATTAATCCCAAAGGGAAAAGACTCAAGGGGTGAAGGGAACATCAGAGAAAGGAAGGAGGAAGAGATGGTGTCCTGTAGAGGGGATCAGATCCTATGAGGAGAGACTAGGTAGGCTTGTAGAGGGACAGAACCACCAAAACTTTGCCCCAGGAATGGAGAAATAAGACCTGCGTATCACCCCATTTCTTTGGGGGCCCTTCATGGGTCTGTTCCTCTTTTGTCACTGGATGCTCAGTGCCAATGGAGGGGTTGGTGCAGAGTGAGCCGCAAGGAATGATAGAGTGGATCAAGGAGCCAGTCAGACTCTGCTGGGAGCCTGAAGAGAAGGAGGGACAAAGTGCTCAGAGCTCAAAAGTGGAGCCATGTCTCCAACTGCAAATGCCTCTCCTTGAGCCCACACATGGGCGCTGCCTCCAATGTGGTTTTGTTTCTCAGCACACAATACAGGGCAGCCCAGGGCAGACAATAGCAGATGTTGGTTGTTGAAAATTAATGAAGGAATGAAGATTTCAGGCAGCCTATGGCTTGGACCTGAGACAAAGATTTCAGTGAGAAGGTTGGCCATTAAAACATTATTTATTAAAATACAGGTCACAACAACCCATTAGTGCATCATGAATTCAACTTAGTGGGTTGAAACTACTTTTTTTTTTTAAAGTAAGTTTAAATGGAATGGGGTAGAACGAATGGAAAATATGGAAAATGGAATGGAAAATGCAATTCTGTAAAAATATATATTTCATCGAATATTTTGGTGGAGGTGGTGGTGGTGGTGGTGGTGGTAGTGGGGTGTGTGTGTGTGTGTGTGTGTGTGTGTGTGTGTGTGTGTTATGGGATAAACTGCATTGCTTACTGGATTTTAGCCACACCAGGATTTACAATTTCATTACAAATTAAGGAACCAGCATGTGCAACAACATGACTTTCCAGGATAATCAGAGAATGAGAGAATTTTAATGGAACAGGTGGATAATTATGGTGATATTATTTTATAAAACAAAAGTCAGGAGATATGTTCTAACATTTGAGATCAAGACGGGCTTAGGGGTTTGGGGCTTATGGTCATTGTAAGCAAAGGGAACACATGGGAGAAAGAGGAACATATGGGAATAGAAGGCTAGGGCCATTTAGAGGCAGGAACTCAGAAAGATCTGATCCTCCTCACCTGTCCACAAACAGGGCTAGCATTTCATCTTAGGATTCGAAATCAACTCTAAACAGAAGTTAAATAACCTTGATGCCATGGAAGCCTTCAGAACTTCTTTCATGGCCTTTTTAAAGGCACAAAGTTCCTGGGAACTTTGAAAGCAAGAGTTTGCAAGAGGAAAAAAAAAATCATGAAAAGGAGGAAGAAATAATCACATCAATGATCTCATTTTTTATTGGCCCACTGCAGAGGCAACCCATACACCAGTGCCAGTGGCACAGCAGCTACAAAGGGCATTTGCTTCCCCATCCCAAACCCCCATCCCCCCTGCCCCAGGCCTTAGCCTTCTGAAAGCTCTGGGAGAGACCAAGCAGTAGAGATCATCTAATGGACTTCAAATAAACACCAACTTCCTGACAGCTGGCCTCTAGGTGAGTTTATTATTGAATTACACTCCTGCATTTTCAGAACAAGCTGAGCTGACAGGCCGCCCCATCAGTGTAAAAAAAAGAAAAAGAAGAAGAGAAAAGAAAGGCAATGATAAATCACCTGATGGAAGATGGAAGGAGGTAGAGATCATGCTTCCTCCAAAATGTCAGCCGTTATATATTATTCATGTTGGTTTTTTAAAAATCCCTCCCCACATTGAAATGAATGTCCATGATGATAAAGCAGCCAGATGAACTCAGTTGAGGATTCAGGCAGTGACTTGCCACATCATCATGATGAGCAGCTCACAACTCCTCCTCTGTCACTTGATCAGACCTTTATTGATTTCAAAAACGAATTACAATCCCTGTTTGTTTTGTAACTTAGGCATTTCCCCCTGTCCATCACAGGAAGCATTAGCAGAGCATGCTGTGGTGACACAGAAACAACCTGGGGTTTAGAGAGAGAGGACCTGGATCAAGTCCATGGGCAAGGGAGGCTGAGTTTCCTCCTCTATAATGTGGAGTGACTAATTTCCACCCTACCGAGTTGTTCTGAAGATTAAATAAAATACGGTATCCAGAAATACAATGGCTGGTACATAGCATCCACTCAGTAATAACACCTGACATTGACCATGAATGTGCTACGCGTCTGGCATTTTTGAAATGCTTTGTAAATTTCTTAAGTAGTGATATGTCTTAAGTCTTCCCCAGGCCATAGGATACTGGGATGGTATTTTTCACCCTTGTTTTAGAGCAATAAATACTGAGGCACAGAGAAGTTCCATCACCTGGCCAAGGTCAGAATGGCTTGCAAGTGGCAGAGCTAGCATGAGAAGCCTTGCTCCACTGACACTAGAGCCCGCATGCTGAGTGTCTGTTCTCTGTTGCATCTGCATGCTCCCAGCTCAGTATCCTCATTCCACAATCTATACAGTGTGGTTCTACTGCACCCTACATTCCCCAGGTGGTCCTAACGGTACAACATAACATACAGTCAGGCTTCGGGCTGAGGAGAATTAGCTCAGAGTCAATAGTCTAAGCTTCAAGCCCAGCCTCACTATTTGCTAGCTGTGTGGCCTTGAACACATCTTTTAATCTCTCTGTATCTTGATCTTCTCCTTTATCATATGAGTATCCTAATCCATTCATCAAGGAGATGTTGTAAAGATTAAATGAGATATAAAAAACATTTAGGTATCAGGGCAGTAAGTTTTCAGTAAGTCTCAGCGGCCATTATTACTAATAGCAATAGTGTTTGTATTAGCATCAGCAACAGCATTCATATTTATGTAGGTTTTAGTGGCACCAGGAGAACTGAGAGGAAGTGGGAATCTTCAGTGGCAGCATAAGCATAGTTAGGTAATTGACACAAATGTCCTAGCCCCATGGGAATGGGCCCCTGAGATCATCAGTCCTGCGTGGAAGAAAGTCTAGAGAAAGGTGAAGGCTAGAGAGAGCCTTGGCCCAGCAAGTTAGTAACTAGTCTGAGTCCTGAAGACCCTGGAGTCCTAAATGAGAGTTTTTATTTCTCAAACTGTAGTTCTGGTGTTTGTAAATCAGTGTATTTCCATCAGACACTGATGAACTTTAAGTAATAAGTTAAAATATTTGGAGAGCTATGCTTCACATTAATAATGTCCTCAGTGGAAGGTGTAGGGTCAGGGCCTACAACTCCCCTGCCTCCCTGGCCTCCCAGAGGCATCAAGAGTGAGCTGAGTGAGTCCCATAGTGGGGTTCTGTGACATGGAGAGATATGACCTCTGTGTAGCATTGTGGCAGAAGCCAGAGATTCCTCTCTGCTTGCCTCCCATGCCCTCTGCTTCTTCCTCCCACCATGTTGGGGCCATGTGAGTGCACCCTGGTCTAACTCTGCAGGCTTGCCACAACCAGGGGCTCACTTCTCTGGAAACATTGAAACATGTGCTGTGAACAGCTAAGGACTCAATTCTTATATACACCTTTGCCCCCCAAAAGAAATTATTCCTAAAGATTTTCTGTGGGAGAAGACTCAAAGCATCAGCAGTCAGCACCTTGTTGTCCCCAGGCTTGGGTGGCTGGAGCTACAGCCTGGAAACTCACATTCCCTCAATGCCTGCAGGATCTCAGTAGCCACATTAAGCTAGGAAGCCACAGAGCAATGGCTTCTGGGCTCTCCAGGAGGCATAGCCTATGGTCCCTAAGCACACTAGAAGTTGCTAGGCTATCTTGTCATCGTGTGACCCTAGGTGGTGTCAGGGTTCCAAGGCAGAGTTGGGGGTGCTCCAGCTTCAACAGGTGATGAAAAGAAGTACTGACCCCACCCCACCCCCACCCCCTGCAGAGATCAGAGATCACTTCCTCAATTGTAAATGAGGAGTCTGGACTCAGTCACACTGAAGACCACTCTGCTTAAAAGTTGTACTCCTCCTATCAATCTGAAGGAATCTCTGGATTTCCTCTTTCCTCTTCTGAAACATACACACAATGGTCTGAGGGGCTAAGCTTTTTTGTAAGCATCCCTCTAATGTGTATTCCATGTATCCAACAAGTCACCTGGAAACTTCTGGTGGAGTCTAACCTGAGCCAATTCCAGTGGAAAATCAAGAGTTGGGCATGTGGGCAGAGTCTGATCCCCTGTCCTAACTGTGGGGTGTCTTGGTTACCATCATATTGGAAGGACTTGTTAGCACCATTTTTATTCTTACTAGCTTCAGGTTCAGTATGAAAGGATTTCTTGGCAATCAAAGTATATTCTAGGATATTGAATTTTTCAAAGCTAGGAACTGGATCTAATTATTTTTGTTGTTATTTAACAAATATTTATGGATCCTCTGCTAAGAATACAGTGAAAACAAAACAGAAATAGGTGCTGCTGGACAGGAAACTGAGTTGGAGCATTACATGGAGAACTGTGAGGCCAGTCAGAAGATCTCTTAGAAGCTGCAGAGTGGAGAGTGGAGTCACCCCCACCCCAGTGTTGGTAATTTGACAGGCTGTCAAGTGGGACTTCCCATCTGGACTAAGGTAACAATCTACAAGACTTTGGATAAATTGTGGTGGAAGCTTGAAGAATCCCATTTAATCAGCAGGAGTTTACAGAAAACATTTTAAGGGTTTGTACAAGTCAGGCATATAAATCCATTTAAAGTATATCATGCAAAGGAGTGATTTACATAACCAATAACAGCATGGAGTAGCAAATGTTTTCAAGCAGAGGAAGATCACCATTATTATTTGCCACCTCAACTTCAAGTAATTTTTCTAGTCTCCTGAATACCAGCTTAACTCATTAAGTTCCAAGTTTTTAATTCTACAGATATTTCAATGAGATAGGAGCATTAAATGCAAAAAAAGTACATGTATAAAGACACGAATTGGTGTGAGCATACTTTATATATAAAGATATGAAAAATTGTGCTCTATATGTGTAATGAGAATTGTAATGCATTCTGCCATCATTTATTTAAAAAAAATAAATTAAATTAAAAAAAATAGGTTGGGGCCTGACATGGTGATGCAGACCTGTAATCCCAGCTGCTAGGGAAGCTGAGACAGGAGGATCACAAGTTCAAAGCCAGCCTCAGCAATGGCGAGGCACTAAGCAACTCAGTAAGACCCTGTCTCTAAAAAAAATACAAAATATGGCTCAGTGGTCGAGTGCTCCTGAATTCAATCCCTGGTACACCCCCCACACATACACCCCCAAAAAATAGGTTGGGAATCTAGAATTTATAAGTCCTTCACCTGTTACTTTTATCGAAAGAATAGAGCTCTAAAAACAAAATTTATTTCAAAAGTTACTATAAATGATATATTCACTGCTCAATTTAATTTTCTGTAGGTGCCCCCACATTGGGGATAATGAGACTTGGCTTAATTAGCTGCCTTCATTTAATGACAACAACAAAAAATGAAATCTGCAATTTTTCTCCTCTTATTCTTCTTTATCTTATTGTACAATATATACAAGAATTCAATATATACCTTGAATCATGAATTTAACTTGACTTCTGACCTTTTTTGAAAGTTTGTCATATAAAACATGTTAGCTGAAGCCAAGTGAGCCTTCTGGGTGGGGTTCCTAGCCCTGGGAGGCAGTTTGGGCTGACCACACAGAAAGACCCAGCCCTTACACCCTTAACCCTATCCCTGACAAGGTCAAGTAGCTCAAGTCCTCTGACATCACCTTCACCTTAAGTAACAGAAACACATCACATCTTTCTTTATTCAGTAAATAATCTATTAAGAGCTTACACTATATCCCACATTTAAACCTCTAAGGCTAACACCTGATACAGAGGTTTTCCTTTGCCACTGAGAAATGAGCATCATGCCCAATGCCAGGAATAGCGCAGTGAGGGAGATGTGGTTGGTCCCATCTTCAAGGGTCTTCTGGGGAGAAAAGATTGTCCTGATTATATGAGAGCACTCAGTTTGTGCAAAGGTAGCCTAGAAAGGGGCAGAAGTGTGTGCTGTTTAACGAATGCTCCAGCTGGGTCCTGAGGGCTGGGCAGGCAGTCTTCAAGTGAACAAGTAGAAAGATCCAGATACAGAGAACAATTCAGAAAGAGTTATAAGCATTGTATTGAACTCTACCAAAATTCTGAAGCTACTTGTAGTAGAGCTACTTGAGCTGGATCAGGTAGCACCAGATTAAAATGATCATAAATTCTTAATTCTAAATCCAAGCCCAGAAGGCATTGGATTTTGTTTTATACCAGGTTGGGGAAAACTTCAGTGCTCTTGACAGATGAGAGAATGGGCATTCAGAGAGTTCTGATGACTCTCCAAGGTCATACCAAGGCCAGAACTTGGAAGTGTTCTTCTGTGTCTTCTTCCTGAGTGACAGTGGCAGTTGGCTTTTTATTTGCTTGATTCCATTTTGTGATGGCCTTATCTCCAACAAAACCTGGCTACTGTCCTCAGGAAGCAGTCAAGCGTATCTTCTCCCTCCTTGCCATCAGCAAGGGTACCTCAGTCAGGCTCTGAGCGTAGCTGGACTAATGCCAGGTTGTTTGACACCCCCCTGGCCTGGCATGAACACTCCCTCCTGGCAGAGTTCACCTAGCCTAATTGCTTGTTTTGTATCCCAGCTGCCTGACATATGCCAAACCCATGTGTTGACTCCCTGACGCTGGAGACAACTACACTAGGGCATTTCAAATAAGCTTTTGTGAGCTTTTTACCAGTAACTGGGGACTGTGATTCATGCACTTCTATAACTCTAGCACCTAACATGGCACCTGACTCATCTCATGATAGGTGCCTGCTTTTTTTGTTTTGTTTTCTGTTTTTTAAGTGAATTTTAACAACTGCAGATCTAGACACAGTACTAACAGTAAGGACTTGGATGTAAGAAGTCCAAGTTTTGAGTGGCAGCTCAGACAATTGAGTTTCACTCTGGGTGACCTTGAGCAAGATTTCTGAGTTTCAGTTTCTTGATCATTATCAGTGAAAAGGAAACAATATCCCATGCTTACCCTACGCACTGGAGATGAGGTCCCAGTCCTCATCTACTTCACATGTAAGCACATGAGACAACTTTGTGAAGGTGAATGATATAATCCTAGATGCTCACAGAATGGAGAAATACTTAATAAGTATAGAGAAGTCCAGAAGAGAGGGTGATTAGTTGTGCCAGGAAGATTTGATAACAACCTACTGAGGTAATAACGGTATAGAAGAGACTCTAAGGGTGAGTAGAAAATAGCACCCCAAACTGTTATGCCAAGACAGTGGCCAAAAGATAATAAAACAGGTCAAATGTGGGACTAGAGGTAAGAGGATCATGTGAGCTATCTGGGAAGGTGACTTGGAGACATCGATTAGCTCCTCACCTCAGTGGTTTCTCAACAAGGTGATCTTCTATTATGGACACTCACAAATAAAACAGCAGCTATATCTTAGCCACATCCTCAACACTAAGCAAATACCTAATCCTAAGTGTGGGGTCAATGCTCTGGTAGTGTGCCAGCTCTTACCAGCTCACAAGAACTGATTAGTAAGTGCTTAGGAAGTCTTTAGACTGGCTGCTATACCAGTCACTATTAATAATTAAATCATATAAAATTAAATCACACTAAAAGCTTATAAATACTCAAATTTTGCCACTTCCTAAATATTTCAATGTATTTTATAATTATCTTTGCTTTTGAGGTTATTTGGGACTATTTATTTGTATCTCTATGGTGGGAATACTGTATAGTGGCCTTCTGTGCATCTCCCTCCAGCTCTGTATTCAGTGGCATCTGTTGGTAGCCTGAAATCAGCCATGATGGGAGTATTTACACCACAGCAATGGGCAAATGCTGCAAGTCACACTGTTTTTCTTTCTTCCTTTCTGTATTTTTCCTTCCTTCCTTCCTTTTTTGTCTGTTTTCCTTCCTTCCTTCCTTTCTTTTTTTTTCCTCCCAAGTCTACTGTTAAACAGACTTACCAGTATACCACTGGTAGCATCAAATAAATAAATGCATGAAGCATAGGAAAACTCCACATCTCTTCAAACCTCCCTAGACAAAAGCAAATGGTACAAGACACATTTCAGAGGCCTCTACAGAACTACCTTCCCCACCTTCAGCTTCTTTGTCCCAGGAAAGGCTTTCTGTTAAACTTGGGTTTCTTGACAACTGAAAATCATGGTCAAATAGAGGGGGATGGAAATGTTTTTCTCTAGGACTTGATTCCTGAGCCAAATGTCTGTTTTGACATAATGCCTCTGTGGTCTACAGGGGTACATAGAGTTGACTTAATTTTCTCCAGAATCCAAAAGCAATTCACAGGAGCCTAAGCTAAAATTTCATCTACTCTGGCTTGCAGAATTTGAGGCTACATGATAGCAAAATGGTGCTGATTTAATGATTTCCAATTATTGGAAAATCCCCAAAGAGAGATAAATCAGAAGATGCTGGTCTGCATGTACATAAGGGGCAGCAGCCAGGGTAGCTCCCAAAAGGAAACCATCCCCAGAGGGCTGATTATTGTCTAGGCAGAATCTGAAGATACGTATGTCAGGAGAAGGTTGGCTAGTAGCCAACATCAGGGGATAAGATCTGTTAGTAATTCTCTGGAAGGACAAAGTTCCTGCAATAAGAAATTCAATTGTCCTCCATTAAAGAAAGCCTCTCTCAGTACCAGCTGAATACAATTGATGGAATAAATCTTTCCCATTAGTAGAGAGATAATTTTACATAAATATATTGGGAGACCTTCAGAGCAGGACTAAAAGTCTTTGCTGAGTTTCGCCTGCTTAACTTGTTTGTCATGTAATTGCATTTAGACCAAGGGCCTCGGAAGGAAACCACTGACTGAATTAGCTTTAACCAGATTGTGGGGAGAGAAGTGGGGTGGGGGTGGGGTGCCTGATGCATTGTGGGTAGTTGTTCTTGCCTTCAGAAAGGACAAGCTGACACTAGTGAGACCAGCTGCTTACAAGCCTGGTGTTAATTGCTTTTCTCATCAAACAGAGAAAAGTTTATCACTCTAGGAAGGTAGAGATGTGGGTACCTAATAAGGCAAGGACAAAGTTTGAGCTCTTTCTTTGTGAATGCCCATGGGCCTCATCAGTGGTTCTTCCCTTGGCCAGAAAAAAAGCCTTCTCTCTTTTTTTGAGCACAGTAATATGAGCATCTTTTCCTCAGACTTGTCTTGTCATCGAGGGCTGGTCTCCAGTGTCCTGATCCTTAGGATGCTGACAGAAACCAGCACATTCATTCCCACCAATTGCCCATGGCAAATAGGTTGGTCTAGCACTGGACCCAGAGTTATAAGGCCCCAAGTCATGCCAAGCTACAATACCACTTCCTACATGGCTTTGACCAAATAACGTACGATACCACTTCCTACATGGCTTTGACCAAATAACGTAACCTCTTCATTTCCTCTTCTATAAAGTAAGAGGTTCCACTAGCCCCATGATTTTCTAGCTCCCTTCTCCAAACACTAAGACTCCCAGAGTGATCTTCAGAACCAACCCAAAGGAAGAGGCCTTTGCCACTGCTTCATGTAGAGAAGATCTTCTCTTCCTTTGTTTTCCACATTGGGATATTTATAAAAGTCATCTGTATAAAGGTTCTATTTCCCACTTATTTGCTCAATCCCCCCACACACTTTTTTTTTTCCAACTGTGACCTAGTACTTGTTAGGTATAGTACAGGCACTGTAGAGAGAAAGAAAGGAAGAGAACTTGACTCTGCCCTCAAAGAGCTCAGGTTCTGTTGGAGACAAAAAAAAGTATATGGTCTAAAGGTGTTTGTATCAGGTTTTGAGGGTCAGAGGGTCTGGTTCTGATTAGGGACATCAAGAACGATTTCAGGGAAGAAGTATCACTTGAAGTGGGTCTTTAGGAATGAGAATGTCGGGAAGGGGCTACAGAAATGACATTTTAGGCAGACAGAAGAGCATTATAGTGACACAGGGGCACAAAGCAACATTTGCCTGGCACGATGTTCAGTTAAAGCATGCGGTTTGCTGACTAGAATACAGAGGAAGAATGGGGCAGGGTGGATTGCTGGGAGAGATGACAGGTTCCAGAATCCATCCCATCGGAATGCTACATCTACCCTTCTCTCACTAATGCCAGGTGAAAGCAAGTACCCTCTATCCTGTTCACTTTCTTGTACATTCAGTTCCAATGAGACAGCTAATGACAGTAATAGCCATTGCTTCTTATGGAGCTTACAAGGATGAAAAAAACAGGCTCAAAGAATTGTCACATACCTGCACAATTCAGAAAGCTAGAAAGCAGCAGAGCTGGCATTTGAACCTGGAACCCCTCACTCCAAATCCATATGTATAACTACACTGTATTGCCCTCTGGAATCAGCTTTCTCTACTTACAGCGTAATATGATATTCTTACGAATATTATGATATTCTTATGTTTTATTTGAAGAACTGTTCTCTCAAGGATACTTTGATACCTTAAATTGAGGTGATATTTTTAAGAGGTTATTGTTTATCTGGAGTGACTACCATGAGCCCCTGGGTATAAGATGCATCTGAGTGATTATTCGTCTGTCTTCTGACCTCTGGAAGTTCCCTGCCAGCCAGGACTCTGACCATGGAAGGTACCTCAAGTCATTCTCTCTTCTTTTCCCACAGGCATGCATGTGTCATCCGTGGTCAAGTAATGACATCAGATGGGACCCCACTTGTTGGTGTGAACATCAGTTTCGTCAATAACCCGCTCTTTGGGTATACAATCAGCAGGCAAGATGGCAGGTAGGAGACCTTTTATGGGCCAGGAAGAGTGAAGGCCTTATTCTCATGGTTTGCCACATAGAAAGAGGATTGGACTTGGATCCAAAAGGCCTGAATTCAAATGTCTCTGCAATTTACTGGTCATAGTATAGCAAGGGTATGACCTTATGCCTGACTCTAGCCTATGACTCCTTGGCCATAAAATAAGCAATTTCTTCTCATGTGAACCTCAAACTAAATATAGGGTACCTTATCCATATTTTCCTGCTCCATGAATTATGGTATGAAATACTCTCATCATGTGGACTACTTCCCACAGACCACACAGCTCCAGAAGTCTTAGTTATTCCTCTTGTGTGGTTTCCATCTACAACTGCTCAGGTCTATGGAAGCCATTTAGGTAATAACCTTCTGACCTTAAATTCCTCCAAGAACTATCAGCAGAATGAAGTAAATCTTCCTTAAAAACCTTAGCTCTCCCCCATTACTTGTGTGTTCTTGGACAGATCTCCTTACTTCTCTAAGCCTGCACTTCTCCAGCGGTTAAATGGTCCCAATGTTATCCATCTCTCAAAATGGTTGTGGGGACTAGATGATATGATGGATGGGGAAACACCTGGCACATTATAGGTGTTTAATAAATCTTAGTTCTGGCCGGGTGAGGTGGTACAAGCCTATAGTCCCGGCAGCTCAGGAGGCAAAGGCAAAAGGATCATGAGTTCAAAGCCAGACCCAGCAACCTAGCAAGGTCCTAAGCAACTCAGTGAGACTCTATCTGTAAATAAAATGCAAAAAGGGCTGGGGCTGCGGTTCAGTGGTTGAGTGCCCCTGGGTTCAATCCCCAGTACCAAAAAATAAAAATAAATAAGTAAATCTTAGTTCCCTGCTCCACTCAGATTAATTGCTATATTTAAGGTCTGACACATAGTAAGTCTATAATAAATATAACTGATACTAAAATTACAAATTATTGAATAATAAGGAGGTGATTGTGACAGGATAGGCAATGAGAATATTTTGGAGAAAAGGGAAGGAGGAGCAAAGTGGAATATTTAGGCTGTCAGTGGTGACAAGTCCTCTATTTTTAATAAAATCAGGTGGTGGCATTCCATCTGACTAACTGTGGGCCCATAAGGTTGATTTTCACTCTGTGTTGGAAATTATGCTCCAGCCTGATTGATTTTAGCACCTCTTTAATCCAATATCAGATGTGAGCATGTCCCGGCCGAGGTGCTAATGAAGTAGAGGCTCATCTGTTTGTAGACATGTGTGCCTCTTAGACAGGGCTGGCAAGCTTGGCATGGGAGCCTCCCCACCTCCCTGCAAATGGGAAGGGGCCCAGCTGGAAGAGGTTCATGGCCAGCCCCCAGGGGTAACTGGCTAGGCCAGGCCACCACTCCCTGCCCTGCATACATTCCAACCAGGAAGCACATCAGTGCAGACTCCCGCTACAGTGAAAAGGAGTCTCCATTATGCATTGCCCTCACTGCCTGCTGGTTTGGGGCTCTCGGCTTTATGGAAATGGCTCATGTGAGCCTCCTAGGCAATAGGTGTTCTCACTACATGATTACCTGCTGGGAAACAGTCATCAAAAAGGAGCCTGGAGGACTGTTCTTTTTTGCCATGAAATTGTCAGTCACTCATGGGGTGACAGATCATCAGTCCTTGCACCCTGCTAGGATTCTCTAGGGTAGGTCCAAAAAACATACAGGGTCTGGCATAAACATGGTGGCCCTTGGGGAAAACTCACTCTCTGGCACCTTTGGGCTGCCCTTTAAAGGTATGGAGGCCCCAGAGGGATAGTCCCTGCATCAGCTTCCTATGTTATGGCATAGTGACCAGTATAACTGCCACTTAGAGATTGTGTTTCTGAGCAGTTCCTACCAATGCATTGTGGGGCTTAAATTTACTTCCCGTTGTAGATATTGCATACTGTATGAGGAAGTCGTCATACACTGTCCCCATAATGTCTGAGACTTCATTTGTTACATGTGAGCTGGTTGCATCTTGCCTGTTTCTCTCCTCGCTTCCTTGACCCACCTTCTCTCTTAACTCTCATATCCTTGGAGAAACCATAAGGCCAGAGATACAGTCTGGATATAAGAGTACATACAAGTGCACTGTAACCCTGGGGACTGATGTGTCTGTAATCCCCACTTTCCAGACAGGCACCATGACACCTGCGGCAGTTCCCCACCCCTGCACACATGCTAATAGACCAGATTTCAGGATTAACAGGAGCTCATAAACAAAACAGTAGCAGAGAAGTTAGCCAAAGAGATCATTAAAGAAATGGAAAATAGGAGTCATGAAGAAAAACTGAAAGAATCGCAGACAGGAGGAACAGCTCAGGCTCATTGAATTGAAAAATGGGATTATATAGAGCATGACACCCAGGAAATGTGTGGGGCCCTGTTCTTTTCCCATCTATCACTCATCTCTCAAATTAATAATGCTGCCAAGTGATTATGGTCATCAGCTTCATTTTACAGATGAGGAAATAGAGGCTTGGAAAGGGAGCATAACTCACCCACGGAGTATGTAGCAATGCTCAGGCGGCCCTGAGCTGTCTGGGCTTTGTCTGAGAACCAGGCAGGCCTTCTCTTTGGGGTCGGAGTCACATTCTTATCCATAACAAGGTTTTCCCACCAACAAGTGGGCCTGGCCCCAGCCCATTGCACTCAGCAGCTGGCAAGCCAGATGCCCCAGCCTGCTCACAGTCTTGAGAATGTGCCTTCTCATGTTTGTCTTTTCTTTCTCCCCACGCTCAGACTCTCATGAAGAGAGCTTTTGATGCTGGCCAAAATTCTGTTTGATAGTTTAAAATGTTCTGTCAAAGCACAGATGCTATTTAGTTCTGTAACAGAAAAGTCACTCTCTGGATATTTCCCCAAAACCATGGAGACCCACCACCTGAACTCTTGGTCCAAAATGAGTTCCTTCCCTGGTGTTTCTCTGTCATTACGAATTGAAGGAGGTGGAGCCTGACTTCTTCTTCCCAAGTGTGGCATAGAAATCAGGGAAAGTGGGTGGAAAGTTCCTGCAGAGGATAGATAGACAGGATAGACATCTTTGGAACCTAGGGATGTGAATCTGGGAGTGCCATGTACCAAGAGCAGGATTGGGCACTAGATCAGGGCAGTCGAGCATAAAACCCTTGTAGCTTCTAGGGGAAGGGAAAGCAAGCTGGAGCAACAGGCCCAATCCCATAAAGTGGGTTTATCAGACTAAAGGTGAGATCCGACCCTGGGTCTCTCAAACCAACTGCACAGGTGAATCCAGGTTGAATTGCAACCACCAAGTGAGAAGGGAACAAGCACTAGGAAGGCAGGTGCTGCTTAGACCTATCTACCATCCACAGGAGCTGTGTACAGGCTGGGCTATCAGCTCTCAGAGCCGTGTCATGGTGATCTCATCTCAACTGACAGTGCCACTCAGTCTTCTGGCCCCCTTTTAGTTATAAAATGCTGTGATTCTAATTTTATTGTCTCTAAAGTGTTCAGCTATTTGGAATTGAAAAGGCCTTTGTTGAATAATCTATCGTAATCAGAGCCAAAATTGCTGTAGAGTCACAGAGTCATTCAGAGTCACAAAATCTGAGTGACTTAAGAATAATCCACTTGAACCTTTGCATTTTACCATGAGAAAACTGAGGATCAGAGAAGCTAAATGACTTACTTGAGGCTGCACAGTAGTTCATGTCAGAACCAGGAAGAGGCTTAGGGTTCCCAACAACTGAGTCAGAGCTTGTTCTGCTGACTTTTTATCGGGCTTCAGCTCTGACCCAGGTAAAAGGCCAACGCGCCAGGAGCACCACAGCAGCAGATTTGTTAATATCCTGTGCCCTGAAGACTGGCTCTTTTAATAGTAGCTTATCTGCCTCCGGTAAATTTTCTATGGTGAGTCACTTGACAACACAGCAACCACAAAGGCCTCTGGAGTCACTGTCACCACTGTGGCTGCAGACAAGTCTTTAGGTGTTAAGTCTCCTCACTGAGTGCTCAGACCCTTTGTGTAATTTTTTCTCCTCTTTCTCCTCCCCATCCTCCTGGTTTTCCTGCTCCCCCCTCCTCTCCCCACCCTCCCTCCCTCCACACAGTTTTGACTTGGTCACAAATGGTGGTGTCTCCATCATCCTGCGGTTTGAGCGGGCGCCTTTCATCACACAGGAGCACACCCTTTGGCTGCCCTGGGATCGCTTCTTTGTCATGGAAACCATCATCATGCGGCATGAAGAAAATGAGATTCCCAGCTGAGACCTGAGCAACTTCGCCCGCCCCAACCCCGTTGTGTCTCCATCCCCGTTGATGTCCTTTGCCAGCTCCTGTGCAGAGAAAGGCCCCATTGTGCCAGAAATTCAGGTACCCGGCTTTCCTGGATGCATATCATTTAGGAGATCTCAGAGACTGTACTTCTCTGGAGTCTGGGTCAGACCCTCTCAGCCCATCTTGTTGAATCCAGCTGCCAAACTCCCTGATAGGCATGATGTCAGGACATGCGGGCCACCTTTCCTACACACTGAAAGCACCTGAGCACCTGCAACCTACCTGGCTCTGGCTACAGTAAATACCCTCTCCCTTTCCCCTGTCATCCAGCTCAGTCTGCTTTCCTTTACCAGAGCCTGCAGGGTGTCCCCTCTCTCAGTATTTCTGTTGAGAGTATTTATAATAATAGGTTGAACCATGAGGAATAAGCCACGGGATCCCAAATAGCAAGCATTATAATAAAGATTAAATGAGAAGAATGTGTATGAGGTACTTAGCATGTCTGACACCTAGTAAGTGCTCAATAAATTTTAGCTGTTATTATTATTAAGATTACTTAACACACGCTGCCTTCACACCAATTAAGGATTGCTTTGGCTCAAATCTATACACGCAAGTGTTTTACTTAATTATCATTAAAAGAAAGTAATTGGGAAAAATGCATTTTAATCTGATAGAAATCAAGATGGATTCATGGCTTGACAAAGAACCCCTGAGTTGAATGTCCTCTACCATCCCCAGGCTGGTTTCCAGGGGCAGAAAGAAAGGCCTGAGGAAGGGGAGATATATCAACCAGAAGTCCAGGAGAAGCCCTGGTCTCCTGGCCTGCCTAATGAGAACTCTGGTGCTGTGCATGTTAATGGATGGCCCTGGTGCTGCAGAGCAGAGAGTTTATACATTTATGTGTGTATTTCATGCCTGACTGAGCAAACACATCTCTCTGTGCGTACCCTGTTGAGTGGCTTCCAATGCCGGCCCACAAGAGGGAAATACAACCATTGCAAAAGTCTCATTGCACACACAGGTTGCAAGCTCACTCCTTTTCAGAGATTCAGCACCTGTCTCCTGTCTCAATGACCAGGCTGACCTTTCTATAAAATGGTTGTCAGTGGAGACAGAACTTGCTGGAGAGAACTAATTTGTTACTCAACCCTGGCTCTGCTCCAGCTAGACATTTTTCCCAGGAGCAGGGACTTTGGAACAAATGAGGTTCAAGGTCGCACCCTCTTTACACTGCTCTCTGAGCCAGCTGCCTACAGGGCCAGTTGGGGCACAAAACTTGCTTATTGTCAGACTCACAAAAAACATGAAAACAAACTCCAGGGTTTTGCCAGTTTAGTCATTGGTTACCTTTGCAAGTGCTGGCAGGTGCAAAATGTAAAGGATACACTCAGGAAGGGTGTTGTGTATGAGAGCATGGGGATAGCTCTGGCTCCTGCCTATGCTTCACCAAGGTGTACCACCTGCTTTGCCTTACAAGCTGTGACTTCGGAAGACTGTCATGGGTTAAGGCCAACCCCTACAATTCCCTGTATCCTGGAGAGCAGGGTTGGGACAAATGTTCCCAGCTGTCTATGGGATGGACAGAAAAAGGCCCAGCTTATCTGTGCACACAAGGTAAAATACTCATTGTCCCTTGAATGGACATGCCAGCCTTGATTGATTCAGTGTTCAATGTTTTAATGAGAGAGAGCCCACAAGCTAACAAAAGTCCTCCACTTTGGCCACATACCTGATTATCTGGCATCCACTGACTCTTCTACCTTGGGCTGGGCCCACAGCACCCAGCAGAAAAAGCACTGCCTTCCCCAACACTCCATTCATCTGTCACGGGAGCGTTGTGGGGATCCCATATGTACTGAGACCCCATGCTGCCAATCCAGCCTCTCTGGGGGTGAGCAGAGGCCTCGGCATTGATCCTTGCCAAGCTGTACCCTCAGCTCTCAACTCTGCCTGGTCATTTGTTTGGTCAGCCTCACATAGTCTCCGTGCACTTTCCTGGAAAGTAACACCATTTGAAACAGATCTCATTTTAAGGAAATTTTGAGAAGCTTTCCTTCTTGCTCAAGCAGCTGTCCACATTAGTCTGAGAGGAAGATCTCTCTTCTTAGGATCCCCCACTTTCAGCTCTGCTGACACCCACTGCACCATTGTCCTACCCAACATTGAGGTGCTGGCCACTTCGTATCCATGACCTTGCTTAGCCCTGTGCTAATCCAGGGAGGAAACTGGGCTGCAGAGCCTCCATGAGTCTTTTAGGATGCCACAGCTCGTGAGAGGCAGCCTGCTGCCAGGGGTCTCCTAAGCATTATCTTGTGTGTTTCTCTCAATAATGGGATGCCGTGTTGCCATCCATGTTACAGAGGAGGAGCCAAAGCTCATCGAGGTGTGGTGGCTCATGCAGGGATATGCCACATAAGAGCTGGCCGGCCAGAGACCGGTCTTCAGGTTTCCTTTCTCCTCCCTCAATTTCTTTTCTCCTTTCTCTTCCTTTTTTCCCCCTTTCTCCTCCTGGCTCTTCTCACCTTCCATTCTACCCTCTTCTCTTTTCTTCCTCCTCCTCCCCTTGCCCACCGTCTTCCACTCTATTTCATCCTCTGCCTCTTGAACACCAGAATCCATGGGCCATGGCTGTCCTCCTTCCCTTGAGTGATCCAGTGACCATCCCCAACTGTGATCTATCTTGCTTTCTAGGCTCTGCAAGAGGAAATCGCCATCTCTGGTTGCAAGATGAGGCTGAGCTACCTGAGCAGCCGCACCCCAGGCTACAAATCTGTCCTGAGGATCAGCCTCACCCACCCCACCATCCCCTTTAACCTCATGAAGGTCCACCTCATGGTGGCGGTGGAGGGCCGCCTCTTCAGGAAGTGGTTTGCTGCAGCTCCCGACCTGTCCTACTATTTCATGTGGGACAAGACAGACGTCTACAACCAGAAGGTGCTTGGGCTCTCAGAAGCCTTCGGTAAGCCGCCTGCTGCAGAATGCCCCCGCCTCCCCCCAGAGCGACTCTTGTCACCTTCTTGACTATTTTTCCTCCCTTCTTCTTCTCAGATCAAAAAAAGTCTTAATTGCCCTTTAAGGTCTCTCAGTGACCATCCATGACATTGAAGAATGTATTGAAAGACCTAAATGTGGGAAATTCCACATTAAAAATGGCTACAAAACC